>NW_027473057.1:0-85331 GCF_030347505.1 Rhynchophorus ferrugineus
GCCAAATTGCATTATCTCTTATAGTTTCCGAGATATGGACTATCGTTAATTTACACCTTAGGCTCTGCTTCTAACTTGGGCCCAAATTGTAAAATGGTCTTATCTATTGGCGATTTCGTTCCAATTCACATTCCAAGTAATATTCGGCATGCTAATTACATTGCCGGTTGCCAAATTGCATTATCTCTTATAGTTTCCGAGATATGGACTATCGATAATTTACACCTTAGGCTCTGCTTCTAACTTGGGCCCAAATTGTAAAATGGTCTTATCTATTGGCGATTTCGTTCCAATTCACACTCCAAGTAATATTCGGCATGCTAATTACATTGCCGGTTGCGAAATTGCATTATCTCTTATAGTTTCCGAGATATGGACTATCGATAATTTACACCTTAGGCTCTGCTTCTAACTTGGGCCCAAATTGTAAAATGGTCTTATCTATTGGCGATTTCGTTCCAATTCACATTCCAAGTAATATTCGGCATGCTAATTACATTGCCGGTTGCCAAATTGAATTATCTCTTATAGTTTCCGAGATATGGACTATCGATAATTTACACCTTAGGATCTGCTTCTAACTTGGGCCCAAATTGTAAAATGGTCTTACCTATTGGCGATTTCGTTCCAATTCACATTCCAAGTAATATTCGGCATGCTAATTGCATTGCCGGTTGCCAAATTGCATTATCTCTTATAGTTTCCGAGATATTGACTATCGATAATTTACACCTTAGGCTCTGCTTCTAACTTGGGCCCAAATTGTAAAATGGTCTTATCTATTGGCGATTTCGTTCCAATTCACATTCCAAGTAATATTCGGCATGCTAATTACATTGCCGGTTGCCAAATTGCATTATCTCTTATAGTTTCCGAGATATGGACTATCGATAATTTACACCTTAGGCTCTGCTTCTAACTTGGGCCCAAATTGTAAAATGGTCTTATCTATTGGCGATTTCGTTCCAATTCACATTCCAAGTAATATTCGGCATGCTAATTACATTGCCGGTTGCCAAATTGCATTAACTCTTATAGTTTCCGAGATATGGACTATCGATTATTTACACCTTAGGCTCTGCTTCTAACTTGGGCCCAAATTGTAAAATGGTCTTATCTATTGGCGATTTCGTTCCAATTCACATTCCAAGTAATATTCGGCATGCTAATTACATTGCCGGTTGCCAAATTGCATTATCTCTTATAGTTTCCGAGATATGGTCTATCGATAATTTACACCATAGGCTCTGCTTATAACTTGGGCCCAAATTGTAAAATGGTCTTATCTATTGGCGATTTCGTTCCAATTCACATTCCAAGTAATATTCGGCATGCTAATTACATTGCCGGTTGCCAAATTGCATTATCTCTTATAGTTTCCGAGATATGGACTATCGATAATTTACACCATAGGCTCTGCTTATAACTTGGGCCCAAATTGTAAAATGGTCTTATCTATTGGCGATTTCGTTCCAATTCACATTCCAAGTAATATTCGGCATGCTAATTACATTGCCGGTTGCCAAATTGCATTATCTCTTATAGTTTCCGAGATATGGACTATCGATAATTTACACCTTAGGCTCTGCTTCTAACTTGGGCCCAAATTGTAAAATGGTCTTATCTATTGGCGATTTCGTTCCAATTCACATTCCAAGTAATATTCGGCATGCTAATTACATTGCCGGTTGCCAAATTGCATTATCTCTTATAGTTTCCGAGATATGGACTATCGATAATTTACACCTTAGGTTCTGCTTCTAACTTGGGCCCAAATTGTAAAATGGTCTTATCTATTGGCGATTTCGTTCCAATTCACATTCCAAGTAATATTCGGCATGCTAATTACATTGCCGGTTGCCAAATTGCATTATCTCTTATAGTTTCCGAGATATGGACTATCGATAATTTACACCTTAGGCTCTGCTTCTAACTTGGGCCCAAATTGTAAAATGGTCTTATCTATTGGCGATTTCGTTCCAATTCACACTCCAAGTAATATTCGGCATGCTAATTACATTGCCGGTTGCGAAATTGCATTATCTCTTATAGTTTCCGAGATATGGACTATCGATAATTTACACCTTAGGCTCTGCTTCTAACTTGGGCCCAAATTGTAAAATGGTCTTATCTATTGGCGATTTCGTTCCAATTCACATTCCAAGTAATATTCGGCATGCTAATTACATTGCCGGTTGCCAAATTGCATTATCTCTTATAGTTTCCGAGATATGGACTATCGATAATTTACACCTTAGGCTCTGCTTCTAACTTGGGCCCAAATTGTAAAATGGTCTTATCTATTGGCGATTTCGTTCCAATTCACATTCCAAGTAATATTCGGCATGCTAATTACATTGCCGGTTGCCAAATTGCATTATCTCTTATAGTTTCCGAGATATGGACTATCGATAATTTACACCTTAGGCTCTGCTTCTAACTTGGGCCCAAATTGTAAAATGGTCTTATCTATTGGCGATTTCGTCCCAATTCACATTCCAAGTGATATTCGGCATGCTAATTTCATTGCCGGTTGCGAAATTGCATTATCTCTTATAGTTTCCGAGATATGGACTATCAATAATTTACACCTTAGGCTCTGCTTCAAACTTGGGCCCAAATTGTAAAATGGTCTTATCTATTGGCGATTTCGTTCCAATTCACATTCCAAGTAATATTCGGCATGCTAATTACATTGCCGGTTGCCAAATTGCATTATCTCTTATAGTTTCCGAGATATGGACTATCGATAATTTACACTTTAGGCTCTGCTTCTAACTTGGGCCCAAATTGTAAAATGGTCTTATCTATTGGCGATTTCGTTCCAATTCACATTCCAAGTAATATTCGGCATGCTAATTACATTGCCGGTTGCCAAATTGCATTATCTCTTATAGTTTCCGAGATATGGACTATCGATAATTTACACCTTAGGTTCTGCTTCTAACTTGGGCCCAAATGGTAAAATGGTCTTATCTATTGGCGATTTCGTTCCAATTCACATTCCAAGTAATATTCGGCATGCTAATTACATTGCCGGTTGCCAAATTGCATTATCTCTTATAGTTTCCGAGATATGGACTATCGATAATTTACACCTTAGGCTCTGCTTCTAACTTGGGCCCAAATTGTAAAATGGTCTTATCTATTGGCGATTTCGTTCCAATTCACACTCCAAGTAATATTCGGCATGCTAATTACATTGCCGGTTGCGAAATTGCATTATCTCTTATAGTTTCCGAGATATGGACTATCGATAATTTACACCTTAGGCTCTGCTTCTAACTTGGGCCCAAATTGTAAAATGGTCTTATCTATTGGCGATTTCGTTCCAATTCACATTCCAAGTAATATTCGGCATACTAATTACATTGCCGGTTGCCAAATTGCATTATCTCTTATAGTTTCCGAGATATGGACTATCGATAATTTACACCTCAGGCTCTGCTTCTAACTTGGGCCCAAATTGTAAAATGGTCTTATCTATTGGCGATTTCGTTCCAATTCACATTCCAAGTAATATTCGGCATGCTAATTACATTGCCGGTTGCCAAATTGCATTATCTCTTATAGTTTCCGAGATATGGACTATCGATAATTTACACCTTAGGCTCTGCTTCTAACTTGGGCCCAAATTGTAAAATGGTCTTATCTATTGGCGATTTCGTCCCAATTCACATTCCAAGTGATATTCGGCATGCTAATTTCATTGCCGGTTGCGAAATTGCATTATCTCTTATAGTTTCCGAGATATGGACTATCAATAATTTACACCTTAGGCTCTGCTTCTAACTTGGGCCCAAATTGTAAAATGGTCTTATCTATTGGCGATTTCGTTCCAATTCACATTCCAAGTAATATTCGGCATGCTAATTACATTGCCGGTTGCCAAATTGCATTATCTCTTATAGTTTCCGAGATATGGACTATCGATAATTTACACCTTAGGCTCTGCTTCTAACTTGGGCCCCAATTGTAAAATGGTCTTTTCTATTGGCGATTTCGTTCCAATTCACATTCCAAGTAATATTCGGCATGCTAATTACATTGCCGGTTGCCAAATTGCATTATCTCTTATAGTTTCCGAGATATGGACTATCGATAATTTACACCTTAGGCTCTGCTTCTAACTTGGGCCCAAATTGTAAAATGGTCTTATCTATTGGCGATTTCGTTCCAATTCACACTCCAAGTAATATTCGGCATGCTAATTACATTGCCGGTTGCGAAATTGCATTATCTCTTATAGTTTCCGAGATATGGACTATCGATAATTTAGACCTTAGGCTCTGCTTCTAACTTGGGCCCAAATTGTAAAATGGTCTTATCTATTGGCGATTTCGTTCCAATTCACATTCCAAGTAATATTCGGCATGCTAATTACATTGCCGGTTGCCAAATTGCATTATCTCTTATAGTTTCCGAGATATGGACTATCGATAATTTACACCTTAGGCTCTGCTTCTAACTTGGGCCCAAATTGTAAAATGGTCTTCTCTATTGGCGATTTCGTCCCAATTCACATTCCAAGTAATATTCGGCATGCTAATTACATTGCCGTTTGCGAAATTGCATTATCTCTTATAGTTTCCGAGATATGGACTATCGATAATTTACACCTTAGGCTCTGCTTCTAACTTGGGCCCAAATTGTAAAATGGTCTTATCTATTGGCGATTTCGTTCCAATTCACATTCCAAGTAATATTCGGCATGCTAATTACATTGCCGGTTGCCAAATTGCATTATCTCTTATAGTTTCCGAGATATGGACTATCGATAATTTACACCTTAGGCTCTGCTTCTAACTTGGGCCCAAATTGTAAAATGGTCTTATCTATTGGCGATTTCGTTCCAATTCACATTCCAAGTAATATTCGGCATGCTAATTACATTTCCGGTTGCCAAATTGCATTAACTCTTATAGTTTCCGAGATATGGACTATCGATAATTTACACCTTAGGCTCTGCTTTTAACTTGGGCCCAAATTGTAAAATGGTCTTATCTATTGGCGATTTCGTTCCAATTCACATTCCAAGTAATATTCGGCATGCTAATTACATTGCCGGTTGCCAAATTGCATTATCTCTTATAGTTTCCGAGATATGGACTATCGATAATTTACACCATAGGCTCTGCTTCTAACTTGGGCCCAAATTGTAAAATGGTCTTATCTATTGGCGATTTCGTTCCAATTCACATTCCAAGTAATATTCGGCATGCTAATTATATTGCCGGTTGCCAAATTGCATTATCTCTTATAGTTTCCGAGATATGGACTATCGATAATTTACACCTTAGGCTCTGCTTCTAACTTGGGCCCAAATTGTAAAATGGTCTTATCTATTGGCGATTTCGTTCCAATTCACATTCCAAGTAATATTCGGCATGCTAATTACATTGCCGGTTGCCAAATTGCATTATCTCTTATAGTTTCCGAGATATGGACTATCGATAATTTACACCTTAGGCTCTGCTTCTAACTTGGGCCCATATTGTAAAATGGTCTTATCTATTGGCGATTTCGTTCCAATTCACATTCCAAGTAATATTCGGCATGCTAATTACATTGCCGGTTGCCAAATTGAATTATCTCTTATAGTTTCCGAGATATGGACTATCGATAATTTACACCTTAGGCTCTGCTTCTAACTTGGG
The DNA here is from genome assembly GCF_030347505.1 of Rhynchophorus ferrugineus. Classification (NCBI taxonomy): domain Eukaryota; kingdom Metazoa; phylum Arthropoda; class Insecta; order Coleoptera; family Curculionidae; genus Rhynchophorus; species Rhynchophorus ferrugineus. The sequence continues at coordinate 5,658 of NW_027473057.1, forward strand.
CCCAAATTGTAAAATGGCCTTACCTATTGGCGATTTCGTTCCAATTCACATTCCAAGTAATATTCGGCATGCTAATTGCATTGCCGGTTGCCAAATTGCATTATCTCTTATAGTTTCCGAGATATGGACTATCGATAATTTACACTTTAGGCTCTGCTTCTAACTTGGGCCCAAATTGTAAAATGGTCTTATCTATTGGCGATTTCGTTCCAATTCACATTCCAAGTAATATTCGGCATGCTAATTACATTGCCGGTTGCCAAATTGCATTATCTCTTATAGTTTCCGAGATATGGACTATCGATAATTTACACCATAGGCTCTGCTTATAACTTGGGCCCAAATTGTAAAATGGTCTTATCTATTGGCGATTTCGTTCCAATTCACATTCCAAGTAATATTCGGCATGCTAATTACATTGCCGGTTGCCAAATTGCATTATCTCTTATAGTTTCCGAGATATGGACTATCGATAATTTACAACTTAGGCTCTGCTTCTAACTTGGGCCCAAATTGTAAAATGGTCTTATCTATTGGCGATTTCGTTCCAATTCACATTCCAAGTAATATTCGGCATGCTAATTACATTGCCGGTTGCCAAATTGCATTATCTCTTATAGTTTCCGAGATATGGACTATCGATAATTTACACCTTAGGCTCTGCTTCTAACTTGGGCCCAAATTGTAAAATGGTCTTATCTATTGGCGATTTCGTTCCAATTCACATTCCAAGTAATATTCGGCATGCTAATTACATTGCCGGTTGCCAAATTGCATTATCTCTTATAGTTTCCGAGATATGGACTATCGATAATTTACACCTTAGGCTCTGCTTCTAACTTGGGCCCAAATTGTAAAATGGTCTTATCTATTGGCGATTTCGTTCCAATTCACATTCCAAGTAATATTCGGCATGCTAATTACATTGCCCGTTGCCAAATTGCATTATCTCTTATAGTTTCCGAGATATGGACTATCGATAATTTACACCTTAGGCTCTGCTTCTAACTTGGGCCCAAATTGTAAAATGGTCTTATCTATTGGCGATTTCGTTCCAATTCACATTCCAAGTAATATTCGGCATGCTAATTACATTGCCGGTTGCCAAATTGCATTATCTCTTATAGTTTCCGAGATATGGACTATCGATAATTTACACCTTAGGCTCTGCTTCTAACTTGGGCCCAAATTGTAAAATGGTCTTATCTATTGGCGATTTCGTTCCAATTCACATTCCAAGTAATATTCGGCATGCTAATTACATTGCCGGTTGCCAAATTGCATTATCTCTTATAGTTTCCGAGATATGGACTATCGATAATTTACACCTTAGGCTCTGCTTCTAACTTGGGCCCAAATTGTAAAATGGTCTTATCTATTGGCGATTTCGTTCCAATTCACAATCCAAGTAATATTCGGCATGCTAATTACATTGCCGGTTGCCAAATTGCATTATCTCTTATAGTTTCCGAGATATGGACTATCAATAATTTACACCTTAGGCTCTGCTTCTAACTTGGGCCCAAATTGTAAAATGGTCTTATCTATTGGCGATTTCGTTCCAATTCACATTCCAAGTAATATTCGGCATGCTAATTACATTGCCGGTTGCGAAATTGCATTATCTCTTATAGTTTCCGAGATATGGACTATCAATAATTTACACCTTAGGCTCTGCTTCTAACTTGGGCCCAAATTGTAAAATGGTCTTATCTATTGGCGATTTCGTTCCAATTCACATTCCAAGTAATATTCGGCATGCTAATTACATTGCCGGTTGCGAAATTGCATTATCTCTTATAGTTTCCGAGATATGGACTATCAATAATTTACACCTTAGGCTCTGCTTCTAACTTGGGCCCAAATTGTAAAATGGTCTTATCTATTGGCGATTTCGTTCCAATTCACATTCCAAGAAATATTCGGCATGCTAATTACATTGCCGGTTGCCAAATTGCATTATCTCTTATAGTTTCCGAGATATGGACTATCGATTATTTACACCTTTGGCTCTGCTTCTAACTTGGGACCAAATTGTAAAATGGTCTTATCTATTGGCGATTTCGTTCCAATTCACATTCCAAGTAATATTCGGCATGCTAATTACATTGCCGGTTGCCAAATTGCATTATCTCTTATAGTTTCCGAGATATGGACTATCGATAATTTACACCTTAGGCTCTGCTTCTAACTTGGGCCCAAATTGTAAAATGGTCTTATCTATTGGCGATTTCGTTCCAATTCACATTCCAAGTAATATTCGGCATGCTAATTACATTGCCGGTTGCCAAATTGCATTATCTCTTATAGTTTCCGAGATATGGACTATCGATAATTTACACCTTAGGCTCTGCTTCTAACTTGGGCCCAAATTGTAAAATGGTCTTATCTATTGGCGATTTCGTTCCAATTCACACTCCAAGTAATATTCGGCATGCTAATTACATTGCCGGTTGCGAAATTGCATTATCTCTTATAGTTTCCGAGATATGGACTATCGATAATTTACACCTTAGGCTCTGCTTCTAACTTGGGCCCAAATTGTAAAATGGTCTTATCTATTGGCGATTTCGATCCAATTCACATTCCAAGTAATATTCGGCATGCTAATTACATTGCCGGTTGCCAAATTGCATTATCTCTTATAGTTTCCGAGATATGGACTATCGATAATTTACACCTTAGGCTCTGCTTCTAACTTGGGCCCAAATTGTAAAATGGTCTTATCTATTGGCGATTTCGTTCCAATTCACATTCCAAGTAATATTCGGCATGCTAATTACATTGCCGGTTGCCAAATTGCATTATCTCTTATAGTTTCCGAGATATGGACTATCGATAATTTACACCTTAGGCTCTGCTTCTAACTTGGGCCCAAATTGTAAAATGGTCTTATCTATTGGCGATTTCGTTCCAATTCACATTCCAAGTAATATTCGGCATGCTAATTACATTGCCGGTTGCCAAATTGCATTATCTCTTATAGTTTCCGAGATATGGACTATCGATAATTTACACCTTAGGCTCTGCTTCTAACTTGGGCCCAAATTGTAAAATGGTCTTATCTATTGGCGATTTCGTTCCAATTCACATTCCAAGTAATATTCGGCATGCTAATTACATTGCCGGTTGCGAAATTGCATTATCTCTTATAGTTTCCGAGATATGGACTATCAATAATTTACACCTTAGGCTCTGCTTCTAACTTGGGCCCAAATTGTAAAATGGTCTTATCTATTGGCGATTTCGTTCCAATTCACATTCCAAGTAATATTCGGCATGCTAATTACATTGCCGGTTGCGAAATTGCATTATCTCTTATAGTTTCCGAGATATGGACTATCAATAATTTACACCTTAGGCTCTGCTTCTAACTTGGGCCCAAATTGTAAAATGGTCTTATCTATTGGCGATTTCGTTCCAATTCACATTCCAAGTAATATTCGGCATGCTAATTACATTGCCGGTTGCCAAATTGCATTATCTCTTATAGTTTCCGAGATATGGACTATCGATAATTTACACCTTAGGCTCTGCTTCTAACTTGGGCCCAAATTGTAAAATGGTCTTATCTATTGGCGATTTCGTTCCAATTCACATTCCAAGTAATATTCGGCATGCTAATTACATTGCCGGTTGCCAAATTGCATTATCTCTTATAGTTTCCGAGATATGGACTATCGATAATTTACACCTTAGGCTCTGCTTCTAACTTGGGCCCAAATTGTAAAATGGTCTTATCTATTGGCGATTTCGTTCCAATTCTCATTCCAAGTAATATTCGGCATGCTAATTACATTTCCGGTTGCCAAATTGCATTATCTCTTATAGTTTCCGAGATATGGACTATCGATAATTTACACCTTAGGCTCTGCTTCTAACTTGGGCCCAAATTGTAAAATGGTCTTATCTATTGGCGATTTCGTTCCAATTCACATTCCAAGTAATATTCGGCATGCTAATTACATTGCCGGTTGCCAAATTGCATTATCTCTTATAGTTTCCGAGATATGGACTATCGATAATTTACACCTTAGGCTCTGCTTCTAACTTGGGCCTAAATTGTAAAATGGTCTTATCTATTGGCGATTTCGTTCCAATTCACATTCCAAGTAATATTCGGCATGCTAATTGCATTGCCGGTTGCCAAATTGCATTATCTCTTATAGTTTCCGAGATATGGACTATCGATAATTTACACCTTAGGCTCTGCTTCTAACTTGGGCCCAAATTGTAAAATGGTCTTATCTGTTGGCGATTTCGTCCCAATTCACATTCCAAGTGATAATCGGCATGCTAATTACATTGCCGGTTGCGAAATTGCATTATCTCTTATAGTTTCCGAGATATGGACTATCAATAATTTACACCTTAGGCTCTGCTTCTAACTTGGGCCCAAATTGTAAAATGGTCTTATCTATTGGCGATTTCGTTCCAATTCACATTCCAAGTAATATTCGGCATGCTAATTACATTGCCGGTTGCCAAATTGCATTATCTTTTATAGTTTCCGAGATATGGACTATCGATAATTTACACCTTAGGCTCTGCTTCTAACTTGGGCCCAAATTGTAAAATGGTCTTATCTATTGGCGATTTCGTTCCAATTCACATTCCAAGTAATATTCGGCATGCTAATTACATTGCCGGTTGCCAAATTGCATTATCTCTTATAGTTTCCGAGATATGGACTATCGATAATTTACACCTTAGGCTCTGCTTCTAACTTGGGCCCAAATTGTAAAATGGTCTTATCTATTGGCGATTTCGTCCCAATTCACATTCCAAGTGATAATCGGCATGCTAATTACATTGCCGGTTGCGAAATTGCATTACCTCTTATAGTTTCCGAGATATGGACTATCAATAATTTACACCTTAGGCTCTGCTTCTAACTTGGGCCCAAATTGTAAAATGGTCTTATCTATTGGCGATTTCGTTCCAATTCACATTCCAAGTAATATTCGGCATGCTAATTACATTGCCGGTTGCCAAATTGCATTATCTCTTATAGTTTCCGAGATATGGACTATCGATAATTTACACCTTAGGCTCTGCTTCTAACTTGGGCCCAAATTGTAAAATGGTCTTATCTATTGGCGATTTCGTTCCAATTCACATTCCAAGTAATATTCGGCATGCTAATTACATTGCCGGTTGCCAAATTGCATTATCTCTTATAGTTTCCGAGATATGGACTATCGATAATTTACACCTTAGGCTCTGCTTCTAACTTGGGCCCAAATTGTAAAATGGTCTTATCTATTGGCGATTTCGTTCCAATTCACATTCCAAGTAATATTCGGCATGCTAATTACATTGCCGGTTGCCAAATTGCATTATCTCTTATAGTTTCCGAGATATGGACTATCGTTAATTTACACCTTAGGCTCTGCTTCTAACTTGGGCCCAAATTGTAAAATGGTCTTATCTATTGGCGATTTCGTTCCAATTCACATTCCAAGTAATATTCGGCATGCTAATTACATTGCCGGTTGCCAAATTGCATTATCTCTTATAGTTTCCGAGATATGGACTATCGATAATTTACACCTTAGGCTCTGCTTCTAACTTGGGCCCAAATTGTAAAATGGTCTTATCTATTGGCGATTTCGTTCCAATTCACACTCCAAGTAATATTCGGCATGCTAATTACATTGCCGGTTGCGAAATTGCATTATCTCTTATAGTTTCCGAGATATGGACTATCGATAATTTACACCTTAGGCTCTGCTTCTAACTTGGGCCCAAATTGTAAAATGGTCTTATCTATTGGCGATTTCGTTCCAATTCACATTCCAAGTAATATTCGGCATGCTAATTACATTGCCGGTTGCCAAATTGAATTATCTCTTATAGTTTCCGAGATATGGACTATCGATAATTTACACCTTAGGCTCTGCTTCTAACTTGGGCCCAAATTGTAAAATGGTCTTACCTATTGGCGATTTCGTTCCAATTCACATTCCAAGTAATATTCGGCATGCTAATTGCATTGCCGGTTGCCAAATTGCATTATCTCTTATAGTTTCCGAGATATTGATTATCGATAATTTACACCTTAGGCTCTGCTTCTAACTTGGGCCCAAATTGTAAAATGGTCTTATCTATTGGCGATTTCGTTCCAATTCACATTCCAAGTAATATTCGGCATGCTAATTACATTGCCGGTTGCCAAATTGCATTATCTCTTATAGTTTCCGAGATATGGACTATCGATAATTTACACTTTAGGCTCTGCTTCTAACTTGGGCCCAAATTGTAAAATGGTCTTATCTATTGGCGATTTCGTTCCAATTCACATTCCAAGTAATATTCGGCATGCTAATTACATTGCCGGTTGCCAAATTGCATTAACTCTTATAGTTTCCGAGATATGGACTATCGATTATTTACACCTTAGGCTCTGCTTCTAACTTGGGCCCAAATTGTAAAATGGTCTTATCTATTGGCGATTTCGTTCCAATTCACATTCCAAGTAATATTCGGCATGCTAATTACATTGCCGGTTGCCAAATTGCATTATCTCTTATAGTTTCCGAGATATGGACTATCGATAATTTACACCATAGGCTCTGCTTATAACTTGGGCCCAAATTGTAAAATGGTCTTATCTATTGGCGATTTCGTTCCAATTCACATTCCAAGTAATATTCGGCATGCTAATTACATTGCCGGTTGCCAAATTGCATTATCTCTTATAGTTTCCGAGATATGGACTATCGATAATTTACACCTTAGGCTCTGCTTCTAACTTGGGCCCAAATTGTAAAATGGTCTTATCTATTGGCGATTTCGTTCCAATTCACATTCCAAGTAATATTCGGCATGCTAATTACATTGCCGGTTGCCAAATTGCATTATCTCTTATAGTTTCCGAGATATGGACTATCGATAATTTACACCTTAGGCTCTGCTTCTAACTTGGGCCCAAATTGTAAAATGGTCTTATCTATTGGCGATTTCGTTCCAATTCACATTCCAAGTAATATTCGGCATGCTAATTACATTGCCGGTTGCCAAATTGCATTAACTCTTATAGTTTCCGAGATATGGACTATCGATAATTTACACCTTAGGCTCTGCTTCTAACTTGGGCCCAAATTGTAAAATGGTCTTATCTATTGGCGATTTCGTTCCAATTCACATTCCAAGTAATATTCGGCATGCTAATTACATTGCCGGCTGCCAAATTGCATTATCTCTTATAGTTTCCGAGATATGGACTATCGATAATTTACACCTTAGGCTCTGCTTATAACTTGGGCCCAAATTGTAAAATGGTCTTATCTATTGGCGATTTCGTTCCAATTCACATTCCAAGTAATATTCGGCATGCTAATTACATTGCCGGTTGCCAAATTGCATTATCTCTTATAGTTTCCGAGATATGGACTATCGATAATTTACACCTTAGGCTCTGCTTCTAACTTGGGCCCAAATTGTAAAATGGTCTTATCTATTGGCGATTTCGTTCCAATTCACATTCCAAGTAATATTCGGCATGCTAATTACATTGCCGGTTGCCAAATTGCATTATCTCTTATAGTTTCCGAGATATGGACTATCGATAATTTACACCTTAGGCTCTGCTTCTAACTTGGGCCCAAATTGTAAAATGGTCTTATCTATTGGCGATTTCGTCCCAATTCACATTCCAAGTGATAATCGGCATGCTAATTACATTGCCGGTTGCGAAATTGCATTATCTCTTATAGTTTCCGAGATATGGACTATCAATAATTTACACCTTAGGCTCTGCTTCTAACTTGGGCCCAAATTGTAAAATGGTCTTATCTATTGGCGATTTCGTTCCAATTCACATTCCAAGTAATATTCGGCATGCTAATTACATTGCCGGTTGCCAAATTGCATTATCTCTTATAGTTTCCGAGATATGGACTATCGATAATTTACACCTTAGGCTCTGCTTCTAACTTGGGCCCAAATTGTAAAATGGTCTTATCTATTGGCGATTTCGTTCCAATTCACATTCCAAGTAATATTCGGCATGCTAATTACATTGCCGGTTGCCAAATTGCATTATCTCTTATAGTTTCCGAGATATGGACTATCGATAATTTACACCTTAGGCTCTGCTTCTAACTTGGGCCCAAATTGTAAAATGGTCTTATCTATTGGCGATTTCGTTCCAATTCACATTCCAAGTAATATTCGGCATGCTAATTACATTGCCGGTTGCCAAATTGCATTATCTCTTATAGTTTCCGAGATATGGACTATCGATAATTTACACCTTAGGCTCTGCTTCTAACTTGGGCCCAAATTGTAAAATGGTCTTATCTATTGGCGATTTCGTTCTAATTCACATTCCAAGTAATATTCGGCATGCTAATTACATTGCCGGTTGCCAAATTGCATTATCTCTTATAGTTTCCGAGATATGGACTATCGTTAATTTACACCTTAGGCTCTGCTTCTAACTTGGGCCCAAATTGTAAAATGGTCTTATCTATTGGCGATTTCGTTCCAATTCACATTCCAAGTAATATTCGGCATGCTAATTACATTGCCGGTTGCCAAATTGCATTATCTCTTATAGTTTCCGAGATATGGACTATCGATAATTTACACCTTAGGCTCTGCTTCTAACTTGGGCCCAAATTGTAAAATGGTCTTATCTATTGGCGATTTCGTTCCAATTCACACTCCAAGTAATATTCGGCATGCTAATTACATTGCCGGTTGCGAAATTGCATTATCTCTTATAGTTTCCGAGATATGGACTATCGATAATTTACACCTTAGGCTCTGCTTCTAACTTGGGCCCAAATTGTAAAATGGTCTTATCTATTGGCGATTTCGTTCCAATTCACATTCCAAGTAATATTCGGCATGCTAATTACATTGCCGGTTGCCAAATTGAATTATCTCTTATAGTTTCCGAGATATGGACTATCGATAATTTACACCTTAGGCTCTGCTTCTAACTTGGGCCCAAATTGTAAAATGGTCTTACCTATTGGCGATTTCGTTCCAATTCACATTCCAAGTAATATTCGGCATGCTAATTGCATTGCCGGTTGCCAAATTGCATTATCTCTTATAGTTTCCGAGATATTGACTATCGATAATTTACACCTTAGGCTCTGCTTCTAACTTGGGCCCAAATTGTAAAATGGTCTTATCTATTGGCGATTTCGTTCCAATTCACATTCCAAGTAATATTCGGCATGCTAATTACATTGCCGGTTGCCAAATTGCATTATCTCTTATAGTTTCCGAGATATGGACTATCGATAATTTACACCTTAGGCTCTGCTTCTAACTTGGGCCCAAATTGTAAAATGGTCTTATCTATTGGCGATTTCGTTCCAATTCACATTCCAAGTAATATTCGGCATGCTAATTACATTGCCGGTTGCCAAATTGCATTAACTCTTATAGTTTCCGAGATATGGACTATCGATTATTTACACCTTAGGCTCTGCTTCTAACTTGGGCCCAAATTGTAAAATGGTCTTATCTATTGGCGATTTCGTTCCAATTCACATTCCAAGTAATATTCGGCATGCTAATTACATTGCCGGTTGCCAAATTGCATTATCTCTTATAGTTTCCGAGATATGGACTATCGATAATTTACACCATAGGCTCTGCTTATAACTTGGGCCCAAATTGTAAAATGGTCTTATCTATTGGCGATTTCGTTCCAATTCACATTCCAAGTAATATTCGGCATGCTAATTACATTGCCGGTTGCCAAATTGCATTATCTCTTATAGTTTCCGAGATATGGACTATCGATAATTTACACCTTAGGCTCTGCTTCTAACTTGGGCCCAAATTGTAAAATGGTCTTATCTATTGGCGATTTCGTTCCAATTCACATTCCAAGTAATATTCGGCATGCTAATTACATTGCCGGTTGCCAAATTGCATTATCTCTTATAGTTTCCGAGATATGGACTATCGATAATTTACACCTTAGGCTCTGCTTCTAACTTGGGCCCAAATTGTAAAATGGTCTTATCTATTGGCGATTTCGTTCCAATTCACATTCCAAGTAATATTCGGCATGCTAATTACATTGCCGGTTGCCAAATTGCATTAACTCTTATAGTTTCCGAGATATGGACTATCGATAATTTACACCTTAGGCTCTGCTTCTAACTTGGGCCCAAATTGTAAAATGGTCTTATCTATTGGCGATTTCGTTCCAATTCACATTCCAAGTAATATTCGGCATGCTAATTACATTGCCGGTTGCCAAATTGCATTATCTCTTATAGTTTCCGAGATATGGACTATCGATAATTTACACCATAGGCTCTGCTTATAACTTGGGCCCAAATTGTAAAATGGTCTTATCTATTGGCGATTTCGTTCCAATTCACATTCCAAGTAATATTCGGCATGCTAATTACATTGCCGGTTGCCAAATTGCATTATCTCTTATAGTTTCCGAGATATGGACTATCGATAATTTACACCTTAGGCTCTGCTTCTAACTTGGGCCCAAATTGTAAAATGGTCTTATCTATTGGCGATTTCGTTCCAATTCACATTCCAAGTAATATTCGGCATGCTAATTGCATTGCCGGTTGCCAAATTGCATTATCTCTTATAGTTTCCGAGATATTGACTATCGATAATTTACACCTTAGGCTCTGCTTCTAACTTGGGCCCAAATTGTAAAATGGTCTTATCTATTGGCGATTTCGTTCCAATTCACATTCCAAGTAATATTCGGCATGCTAATTACATTGCCGGTTGCCAAATTGCATTATCTCTTATAGTTTCCGAGATATGGACTATCGATAATTTACACCTTAGGCTCTGCTTCTAACTTGGGCCCAAATTGTAAAATGGTCTTATCTATTGGCGATTTCGTTCCAATTCACATTCCAAGTAATATTCGGCATGCTAATTACATTGCCGGTTGCCAAATTGCATTAACTCTTATAGTTTCCGAGATATGGACTATCGATTATTTACACCTTAGGCTCTGCTTCTAACTTGGGCCCAAATTGTAAAATGGTCTTATCTATTGGCGATTTCGTTCCAATTCACATTCCAAGTAATATTCGGCATGCTAATTACATTGCCGGTTGCCAAATTGCATTATCTCTTATAGTTTCCGAGATATGGACTATCGATAATTTACACCATAGGCTCTGCTTATAACTTGGGCCCAAATTGTAAAATGGTCTTATCTATTGGCGATTTCGTTCCAATTCACATTCCAAGTAATATTCGGCATGCTAATTACATTGCCGGTTGCCAAATTGCATTATCCATTATAGTTTCCGAGATATGGACTATCGATAATTTACACCTTAGGCTCTGCTTCTAACTTGGGCCCAAATTGTAAAATGGTCTTATCTATTGGCGATTTCGTTCCAATTCACATTCCAAGTAATATTCGGCATGCTAATTACATTGCCGGTTGCCAAATTGCATTATCTCTTATAGTTTCCGAGATATGGACTATCGATAATTTACACCTTAGGCTCTGCTTCTAACTTGGGCCCAAATTGTAAAATGGTCTTATCTATTGGCGATTTCGTTCCAATTCACATTCCAAGTAATATTCGGCATGCTAATTACATTGCCGGTTGCCAAATTGCATTAACTCTTATAGTTTCCGAGATATGGACTATCGATAATTTACACCTTAGGCTCTGCTTCTAACTTGGGCCCAAATTGTAAAATGGTCTTATCTATTGGCGATTTCGTTCCAATTCACATTCCAAGTAATATTCGGCATGCTAATTACATTGCCGGTTGCCAAATTGCATTATCTCTTATAGTTTCCGAGATATGGACTATCGATAATTTACACCATAGGCTCTGCTTATAACTTGGGCCCAAATTGTAAAATGGTCTTATCTATTGGCGATTTCGTTCCAATTCACAGTCCAAGTAATATTCGGCATGCTAATTACATTGCCGGTTGCCAAATTGCATTATCTCTTATAGTTTCCGAGATATGGACTATCGATAATTTACACCTTAGGCTCTGCTTCTAACTTGGGCCCAAATTGTAAAATGGTCTTATCTATTGGCGATTTCGTTCCAATTCACATTCCAAGTAATATTCGGCATGCTAATTACATTGCCGGTTGCCAAATTGCATTATCTCTTATAGTTTCCGAGATATGGACTAGCGATAATTTACACCTTAGGCTCTGCTTCTAACTTGGGCCCAAATTGTAAAATGGTCTTATCTATTGGCGATTTCGTTCCAATTCACATTCCAAGTAATATTCGGCATGCTAATTACATTGCCGGTTGCCAAATTGAATTATCTCTTATAGTTTCCGAGATATGGACTATCGATAATTTACACCTTAGGCTCTGCTTCTAACTTGGGCCCAAATTGTAAAATGGTCTTACCTATTGGCGATTTCGTTCCAATTCACATTCCAAGTAATATTCGGCATGCTAATTGCATTGCCGGTTGCCAAATTGCATTATCTCTTATAGTTTCCGAGATATTGACTATCGATAATTTACACCTTAGGCTCTGCTTCTAACTTGGGCCCAAATTGTAAAATGGTCTTATCTATTGGCGATTTCGTTCCAATTCACATTCCAAGTAATATTCGGCATGCTAATTACATTGCCGGTTGCCAAATTGCATTATCTCTTATAGTTTCCGAGATATGGACTATCGATAATTTACACCTTAGGCTCTGCTTCTAACTTGGGCCCAAATTGTAAAATGGTCTTATCTATTGGCGATTTCGTTCCAATTCACATTCCAAGTAATATTCGGCATGCTAATTACATTGCCGGTTGCCAAATTGCATTAACTCTTATAGTTTCCGAGATATGGACTATCGATTATTTACACCTTAGGCTCTGCTTCTAACTTGGGCCCAAATTGTAAAATGGTCTTACCTATTGGCGATTTCGTTCCAATTCACATTCCAAGTAATATTCGGCATGCTAATTACATTGCCGGTTGCCAAATTGCATTATCTCTTATAGTTTCCGAGATATGGACTATCGTTAATTTACACCTTAGGCTCTGCTTCTAACTTGGGCCCAAATTGTAAAATGGTCTTATCTATTGGCGATTTCGTTCCAATTCACATTCCAAGTAATATTCGGCATGCTAATTACATTGCCGGTTGCCAAATTGCATTATCTCTTATAGTTTCCGAGATATGGACTATCGATAATTTACACCTTAGGCTCTGCTTCTAACTTGGGCCCAAATTGTAAAATGGTCTTATCTATTGGCGATTTCGTTCCAATTCACATTCCAAGTAATATTCGGCATGCTAATTACATTGCCGGTTGCCAAATTGCATTATCTCTTATAGTTTCCGAGATATGGACTATCGATAATTTACACCTTAGGCTCTGCTTCTAACTTGGGCCCAAATTGTAAAATGGTCTTATCTATTGGCGATTTCGTTCCAATTCACATTCCAAGTAATATTCGGCATGCTAATTACATTGCCGGTTGCCAAATTGAATTATCTCTTATAGTTTCCGAGATATGGACTATCGATAATTTACACCTTAGGCTCTGCTTCTAACTTGGGCCCAAATTGTAAAATGGTCTTACCTATTGGCGATTTCGTTCCAATTCACATTCCAAGTAATATTCGGCATGCTAATTGCATTGCCGGTTGCCAAATTGCATTATCTCTTATAGTTTCCGAGATATTGACTATCGATAATTTACACCTTAGGCTCTGCTTCTAACTTGGGCCCAAATTGTAAAATGGTCTTATCTATTGGCGATTTCGTTCCAATTCACATTCCAAGTAATATTCGGCATGCTAATTACATTGCCGGTTGCCAAATTGCATTATCTCTTATAGTTTCCGAGATATGGACTATCGATAATTTACACCTTAGGCTCTGCTTCTAACTTGGGCCCAAATTGTAAAATGGTCTTATCTATTGGCGATTTCGTTCCAATTCACATCCCAAGTAATATTCGGCATGCTAATTACATTGCCGGTTGCCAAATTGCATTAACTCTTATAGTTTCCGAGATATGGACTATCGATTATTTACACCTTAGGCTCTGCTTCTAACTTGGGCCCAAATTGTAAAATGGTCTTATCTATTGGCGATTTCGTTCCAATTCACATTCCAAGTAATATTCGGCATGCTAATTACATTGCCGGTTGCCAAATTGCATTATCTCTTATAGTTTCCGAGATATGGACTATCGTTAATTTACACCATAGGCTCTGCTTATAACTTGGGCCCAAATTGTAAAATGGTCTTATCTATTGGCGATTTCGTTCCAATTCACATTCCAAGTAATATTCGGCATGCTAATTACATTGCCGGTTGCCAAATTGCATTATCTCTTATAGTTTCCGAGATATGGACTATCGATAATTTACACCTTAGGCTCTGCTTCTAACTTGGGCCCAAATTGTAAAATGGTCTTATCTATTGGCGATTTCGTTCCAATTCACATTCCAAGTAATATTCGGCATGCTAATTACATTGCCGGTTGCCAAATTGCATTATCTCTTATAGTTTCCGAGATATGGACTATCGATAATTTACACCTTAGGCTCTGCTTCTAACTTGGGCCCAAATTGTAAAATGGTCTTATCTATTGGCGATTTCGTTCCAATTCACATTCCAAGTAATATTCGGCATGCTAATTACATTGCCGGTTGCCAAATTGCATTAACTCTTATAGTTTCCGAGATATGGACTATCGATAATTTACACCTTAGGCTCTGCTTCTAACTTGGGCCCAAATTGTAAAATGGTCTTATCTATTGGCGATTTCGTTCCAATTCACATTCCAAGTAATATTCGGCATGCTAATTACATTGCCGGTTGCCAAATTGCATTATCTCTTATAGTTTCCGAGATATGGACTATCGATAATTTACACCATAGGCTCTGCTTATAACTTGGGCCCAAATTATAAAATGGTCTTATCTATTGGCGATTTCGTTCCAATTCACATTCCAAGTAATATTCGGCATGCTAATTACATTGCCGGTTGCCAAATTGCATTATCTCTTATAGTTTCCGAGATATGGACTATCGATAATTTACACCTTAGGCTCTGCTTCTAACTTGGGCCCAAATTGTAAAATGGTCTTATCTATTGGCGATTTCGTTCCAATTCACATTCCAAGTAATATTCGGCATGCTAATTACATTGCCGGTTGCCAAATTGCATTATCTCTTATAGTTTCCGAGATATGGACTATCGATAATTTACACCTTAGGCTCTGCTTCTAACTTGGGCCCAAATTGTAAAATGGTCTTATCTATTGGCGATTTCGTTCCAATTCACATTCCAAGTAATATTCGGCATGCTAATTACATTGCCGGTTGCCAAATTGAATTATCTCTTATAGTTTCCGAGATATGGACTATCGATAATTTACACCTTAGGCTCTGCTTCTAACTTGGGCCCAAATTGTAAAATGGTCTTACCTATTGGCGATTTCGTTCCAATTCACATTCCAAGTAATATTCGGCATGCTAATTGCATTGCCGGTTGCCAAATTGCATTATCTCTTATAGTTTCCGAGATATTGACTATCGATAATTTACACCTTAGGCTCTGCTTCTAACTTGGGCCCAAATTGTAAAATGGTCTTATCTATTGGCGATTTCGTTCCAATTCACATTCCAAGTAATATTCGGCATGCTAATTACATTGCCGGTTGCCAAATTGCATTATCTCTTATAGTTTCCGAGATATGGACTATCGATAATTTACACCTTAGGCTCTGCTTCTAACTTGGGCCCAAATTGTAAAATGGTCTTATCTATTGGCGATTTCGTTCCAATTCACATTCCAAGTAATATTCGGCATGCTAATTACATTGCCGGTTGCCAAATTGCATTAACTCTTATAGTTTCCGAGATATGGACTGTCGATTATTTACACCTTAGGCTCTGCTTCTAACTTGGGCCCAAATTGTAAAATGGTCTTACCTATTGGCGATTTCGTTCCAATTCACATTCCAAGTAATATTCGGCATGCTAATTACATTGCCGGTTGCCAAATTGCATTATCTCTTATAGTTTCCGAGATATGGACTATCAATAATTTACACCTTAGGCTCTGCTTCTAACTTGGGCCCAAATTGTAAAATGGTCTTATCTATTGGCGATTTCGTTCCAATTCACATTCCAAGTAATATTCGGCATGCTAATTACATTGCCGGTTGCCAAATTGCATTATCTCTTATAGTTTCCGAGATATGGACTATCGATAATTTACACCTTAGGCTCTGCTTCTAACTTGGGCCCAAATTGTAAAATGGTCTTATCTATTGGCGATTTCGTTCCAATTCACATTCCAAGTAATATTCGGCATGCTAATTACATTGCCGGTTGCCAAATTGCATTATCTCTTATAGTTTCCGAGATATGGACTATCGATAATTTACACCTTAGGCTCTGCTTCTAACTTGGGCCCAAATTGTAAAATGGTCTTATCTATTGGCGATTTCGTTCCAATTCACACTCCAAGTAATATTCGGCATGCTAATTACATTGCCGGTTGCGAAATTGCATTACCTCTTATAGTTTCCAAGATATGGACTATCGATAATTTACACCTTAGGCTCTGCTTCTAACTTGGGCCCAAATTGTAAAATGGTCTTATCTATTGGCGATTTCGTTCCAATTCACATTCCAAGTAATATTCGGCATGCTAATTACATTGCCGGTTGCCAAATTGCATTATCTCTTATAGTTTCCGAGATATGGACTGTCGATAATTTACACCTTAGGCTCTGCTTCTAACTTGGGCCCAAATTGTAAAATGGTCTTATCTATTGGCGATTTCGTTCCAATTCACATTCCAAGTAATATTCGGCATGCTAATTACATTGCCGGTTGCCAAATTGCATTATCTCTTATAGTTTCCGAGATATGGACTATCGATAATTTACACCTTAGGCTCTGCTTCTAACTTGGGCCCAAATTGTAAAATGGTCTTATCTATTGGCGATTTCGTTCCAATTCACATTCCAAGTAATATTCGGCATGCTAATTACATTGCCGGTTGCCAAATTGCATTATCTCTTATAGTTTCCGAGATATGGACTATCGATAATTTACACCTTAGGCTCTGCTTCTAACTTGGGCCCAAATTGTAAAATGGTCTTATCTATTGGCGATTTCGTTCCAATTCACATTCCAAGTAATATTCGGCATGCTAATTACATTGCCGGTTGCCAAATTGCATTATCTCTTATAGTTTCCGAGATATGGTCTATCGATAATTTACACCTTAGGCTCTGCTTCTAACTTGGGCCCAAATTGTAAAATGGTCTTATCTATTGGCGATTTCGTTCCAATTCACAATCCAAGTAATATTCGGCATGCTAATTACATTGCCGGTTGCCAAATTGCATTATCTCTTATAGTTTCCGAGATATGGACTATCAATAATTTACACCTTAGGCTCTGCTTCTAACTTGGGCCCAAATTGTAAAATGGTCTTATCTATTGGCGATTTCGTTCCAATTCACATTCCAAGTAATATTCGGCATGCTAATTACATTGCCGGTTGCGAAATTGCATTATCTCTTATAGTTTCCGAGATATGGACTATCAATAATTTACACCTTAGGCTCTGCTTCTAACTTGGGCCCAAATTGTAAAATGGTCTTATCTATTGGCGATTTCGTTCCAATTCACATTCCAAGTAATATTCGGCATGCTAATTACATTGCCGGTTGCCAAATTGCATTATCTCTTATAGTTTCCGAGATATGGACTATCGATAATTTACACCTTAGGCTCTGCTTCTAACTTGGGCCCAAATTGTAAAATGGTCTTATCTATTGGCGATTTCGTTCCAATTCACATTCCAAGTAATATTCGGCATGCTAATTACATTGCCGGTTGCCAAATTGCATTATCTCTTATAGTTTCCGAGATATGGACTATCGATAATTTACACCTTAGGCTCTGCTTCTAACTTGGGCCCAAATTGTAAAATGGTCTTATCTATTGGCGATTTCGTTCCAATTCACACTCCAAGTAATATTCGGCATGCTAATTACATTGCCGGTTGCGAAATTGCATTATCTCTTATAGTTTCCAAGATATGGACTATCGATAATTTACACCTTAGGCTCTGCTTCTAACTTGGGCCCAAATTGTAAAATGGTCTTATCTATTGGCGATTTCGTTCCAATTCACATTCCAAGTAATATTCGGCATGCTAATTACATTGCCGGTTGCCAAATTGCATTATCTCTTATAGTTTCCGAGATATGGACTGTCGATAATTTACACCTTAGGCTCTGCTTCTAACTTGGGCCCAAATTGTAAAATGGTCTTATCTATTGGCGATTTCGTTCCAATTCACATTCCAAGTAATATTCGGCATGCTAATTACATTGCCGGTTGCCAAATTGCATTATCTCTTATAGTTTCCGAGATATGGACTATCGATAATTTACACCTTAGGCTCTGCTTCTAACTTGGGCCCAAATTGTAAAATGGTCTTATCTATTGGCGATTTCGTTCCAATTCACATTCCAAGTAATATTCGGCATGCTAATTACATTGCCGGTTGCCAAATTGCATTATCTCTTATAGTTTCCGAGATATGGACTATCGATAATTTACACCTTAGGCTCTGCTTCTAACTTGGGCCCAAATTGTAAAATGGTCTTATCTATTGGCGATTTCGTTCCAATTCACATTCCAAGTAATATTCGGCATGCTAATTACATTGCCGGTTGCCAAATTGCATTATCTCTTATAGTTTCCGAGATATGGACTATCGATAATTTACACCTTAGGCTCTGCTTCTAACTTGGGCCCAAATTGTAAAATGGTCTTATCTATTGGCGATTTCGTTCCAATTCACAATCCAAGTAATATTCGGCATGCTAATTACATTGCCGGTTGCCAAATTGCATTATCTCTTATAGTTTCCGAGATATGGACTATCAATAATTTACACCTTAGGCTCTGCTTCTAACTTGGGCCCAAATTGTAAAATGGTCTTATCTATTGGCGATTTCGTTCCAATTCACATTCCAAGTAATATTCGGCATGCTAATTACATTGCCGGTTGCGAAATTGCATTATCTCTTATAGTTTCCGAGATATGGACTATCAATAATTTACACCTTAGGCTCTGCTTCTAACTTGGGCCCAAATTGTAAAATGGTCTTATCTATTGGCGATTTCGTTCCAATTCACATTCCAAGAAATATTCGGCATGCTAATTACATTGCCGGTTGCCAAATTGCATTATCTCTTATAGTTTCCGAGATATGGACTATCGATTATTTACACCTTAGGCTCTGCTTCTAACTTGCTACCAAATTGTAAAATGGTCTTATCTATTGGCGATTTCGTTCCAATTCACATTCCAAGTAATATTCGGCATGCTAATTACATTGCCGGTTGCCAAATTGCATTATCTCTTATAGTTTCCGAGATATGCACTATCGATAATTTACACCTTAGGCTCTGCTTCTAACTTGGGCCCAAATTGTAAAATGGTCTTATCTATTGGCGATTTCGTTCCAATTCACATTCCAAGTAATATTCGGCATGCTAGTTACATTGCCGGTTGCCAAATTGCATTATCTCTTATAGTTTCCGAGATATGGACTATCGATAATTTACACCTTAGGCTCTGCTTCTAACTTGGGCCCAAATTGTAAAATGGTCTTATCTATTGGCGATTTCGTTCCAATTCACACTCCAAGTAATATTCGGCATGCTAATTACATTGCCGGTTGCGAAATTGCATTATCTCTTATAGTTTCCGAGATATGGACTATCGATAATTTACACCTTAGGCTCTGCTTCTAACTTGGGCCCAAATTGTAAAATGGTCTTATCTATTGGCGATTTCGTTCCAATTCACATTCCAAGTAATATTCGGCATGCTAATTACATTGCCGGTTGCCAAATTGCATTATCTCTTATAGTTTCCGAGATATGGACTATCGATAATTTACACCTCAGGCTCTGCTTCTAACTTGGGCCCAAATTGTAAAATGGTCTTATCTATTGGCGATTTCGTTCCAATTCACATTCCAAGTAATATTCGGCATGCTAATTACATTGCCGGTTGCGAAATTGCATTATCTCTTATAGTTTCCGAGATATGGACTATCAATAATTTACACCTTAGGCTCTGCTTCTAACTTGGGCCCAAATTGTAAAATGGTCTTATCTATTGGCGATTTCGTTCCAATTCACATTCCAAGTAATATTCGGCATGCTAATTACATTGCCGGTTGCGAAATTGCATTATCTCTTATAGTTTCCGAGATATGGACTATCAATAATTTACACCTTAGGCTCTGCTTCTAACTTGGGCCCAAATTGTAAAATGGTCTTATCTATTGGCGATTTCGTCCCAATTCACATTCCAAGTGATAATCGGCATGCTAATTACATTGCCGGTTGCGAAATTGCATTATCTCTTATAGTTTCCGAGATATGGACTATCAATAATTTACACCTTAGGCTCTGCTTCTAACTTGGGCCCAAATTGTAAAATGGTCTTATCTATTGGCGATTTCGTTCCAATTCACATTCCAAGTAATATTCGGCATGCTAATTACATTGCCGGTTGCCAAATTGCATTATCTCTTATAGTTTCCGAGATATGGACTATCGATAATTTACACCTTAGGCTCTGCTTCTAACTTGGGCCCAAATTGTAAAATGGTCTTATCTATTGGCGATTTCGTTCCAATTCACATTCCAAGTAATATTCGGCATGCTAATTACATTGCCGGTTGCCAAATTGCATTATCTCTTATAGTTTCCGAGATATGGACTATCGATAATTTACACCTTAGGCTCTGCTTCTAACTTGGGCCCAAATTGTAAAATGGTCTTATCTATTGGCGATTTCGTTCCAATTCACATTCCAAGTAATATTCGGCATGCTAATTACATTGCCGGTTGCCAAATTGCATTATCTCTTATAGTTTCCGAGATATGGACTATCGATAATTTACACCTTAGGCTCTGCTTCTAACTTGGGCCCAAATTGTAAAATGGTCTTATCTATTGGCGATTTCGTTCTAATTCACATTCCAAGTAATATTCGGCATGCTAATTACATTGCCGGTTGCCAAATTGCATTATCTCTTATAGTTTCCGAGATATGGACTATCGATAATTTACACCTTAGGCTCTGCTTCTAACTTGGGCCCAAATTGTAAAATGGTCTTATCTATTGGCGATTTCGTTCCAATTCACATTCCAAGTAATATTCATCATGCTAATTACATTGCCGGTTGCCAAATTGCATTATCTCTTATAGTTTCCGAGATATGGACTATCGATAATTTACACCTTAGGCTCTGCTTCTAACTTGGGCCCAAATTGTAAAATGGTCTTACCTATTGGCGATTTCGTTCCAATTCACATTCCAAGTAATATTCGCCATGCTAATTGCATTGCCGGTTGCCAAATTGCATTATCTCTTATAGTTTCCGAGATATTGACTATCGATAATTTACACCTTAGGCTCTGCTTCTAACTTGGGCCCAAATTGTAAAATGGTCTTATCTATTGGCGATTTCGTTCCAATTCACATTCCAAGTAATATTCGGCATGCTAATTACATTGCCGGTTGCCAAATTGCATTATCTCTTATAGTTTCCGAGATATGGACTATCGATAATTTACACCTTATGCTCTGCTTCTAACTTGGGCCCAAATTGTAAAATGGTCTTATCTATTGGCGATTTCGTTCCAATTCACATTCCAAGTAATATTCGGCATGCTAATTACATTGCCGGTTGCCAAATTGCATTATCTCTTATAGTTTCCGAGATATGGACTATCGATAATTTACACCTTAGGCTCTGCTTCTAACTTGGGCCCAAATTGTAAAATGGTCTTATCTATTGGCGATTTCGTCCCAATTCACATTCCAAGTGATATTCGGCATGCTAATTACATTGCCGGTTGCGAAATTGCATTATCTCTTATAGTTTCCGAGATATGGACTATCCATAATTTACACCTTAGGCTCTGCTTCTAACTTGGGCCCAAATTGTAAAATGGTCTTATCTATTGGCGATTTCGTTCCAATTCACATTCCAAGTAATATTCGGCATGCTAATTACATTGCCGGTTGCCAAATTGCATTATCTCTTATAGTTTCCGAGATATGGACTATCGATAATTTACACCTTATGCTCTGCTTCTAACTTGGGCCCAAATTGTAAAATGGTCTTATCTATTGGCGATTTCGTTCCAATTCACATTCCAAGTAATATTCGGCATGCTAATTACATTGCCGGTTGCCAAATTGCATTATCTCTTATAGTTTCCGAGATATGGACTATCGATAATTTACACCATAGGCTCTGCTTCTAACTTGGGCCCAAATTGTAAAATGGTCTTATCTATTGGCGATTTCGTCCCAATTCACATTCCAAGTGATATTCGGCATGCTAATTACATTGCCGGTTGCGAAATTGCATTATCTCTTATAGTTTCCGAGATATGGACTATCCATAATTTACACCTTAGGCTCTGCTTCTAACTTGGGCCCAAATTGTAAAATGGTCTTATCTATTGGCGATTTCGTTCCAATTCACATTCCAAGTAATATTCGGCATGCTAATTACATTGCCGGTTGCCAAATTGCATTATCTCTTATAGTTTCCGAGATATGGACTATCGATAATTTACACCTTAGGCTCTGCTTCTAACTTGGGCCCAAATTGTAAAATGGTCTTCTCTATTGGCGATTTCGTCCCAATTCACATTCCAAGTAATATTCGGCATGCTAATTACATTGCCGTTTGCGAAATTGCATTATCTCTTATAGTTTCAGAGATATGGACTATCGATAATTTACACCTTAGGCTCTGCTTCTAACTTGGGCCCAAATTGTAAAATGGTCTTATCTATTGGCGATTTCGTTCCAATTCACATTCCAATTAATATTCGGCATGCTAATTACATTGCCGGTTGCCAAATTGCATTATCTCTTATAGTTTCCGAGATATGGACTATCGATAATTTACACCTTAGGCTCTGCTTCTAACTTGGGCCCAAATTGTAAAATGGTCTTATCTATTGGCGATTTCGTTCCAATTCACATTCCAAGTAATACTCGGCATGCTAATTACATTGCCGGTTGCCAAATTGCATTAACTCTTATAGTTTCCGAGATATGGACTATCGATAATTTACACCTTAGGCTCTGCTTCTAACTTGGGCCCAAATTGTAAAATGGTCTTATCTATTGGCGATTTCGTTCCAATTCACATTCCAAGTAATATTCGGCATGCTAATTAC
The DNA here is from genome assembly GCF_030347505.1 of Rhynchophorus ferrugineus. Classification (NCBI taxonomy): domain Eukaryota; kingdom Metazoa; phylum Arthropoda; class Insecta; order Coleoptera; family Curculionidae; genus Rhynchophorus; species Rhynchophorus ferrugineus. Next base: position 28,890 of record NW_027473057.1, read on the forward strand.
ATTGCCGGTTGCCAAATTGCATTATCTCTTATAGTTTCCGAGATATGGACTATCGATAATTTACACCTTAGGCTCTGCTTCTAACTTGGGCCCAAATTGTAAAATGGTCTTATCTATTGGCGATTTCGTTCCAATTCACATTCCAAGTAATATTCGGCATGCTAATTACATTGCCGGTTGCCAAATTGCATTATCTCTTATAGTTTCCGAGATATGGACTATCGATAATTTACACCTTAGGCTCTGCTTCTAACTTGGGCCCAAATTGTAAAATGGTCTTATCTATTGGCGATTTCGTTTCAATTCACACTCCAAGTAATATTCGGCATGCTAATTACATTGCCGGTTGCGAAATTGCATTATCTCTTATAGTTTCCGAGATATGGACTATCGATAATTTACACCTTAGGCTCTGCTTCTAACTTGGGCCCAAATTGTAAAATGGTCTTATCTATTGGCGATTTCGTTCCAATTCACATTCCAAGTAATATTCGGCATGCTAATTACATTGCCGGTTGCCAAATTGCATTATCTCTTATAGTTTCCGAGATATGGACTATCGATAATTTACACCTTAGGCTCTGCTTCTAACTTGGGCCCAAATTGTAAAATGGTCTTCTCTATTGGCGATTTCGTCCCAATTCACATTCCAAGTAATATTCGGCATGCTAATTACATTGCCGTTTGCGAAATTGCATTATCTCTTATAGTTTCAGAGATATGGACTATCGATAATTTACACCTTAGGCTCTGCTTCTAAATTGGGCCCAAATTGTAAAATGGTCTAATCTATTGGCGATTTCGTTCCAATTCACATTCCAAGTAATATTCGGCATGCTAATTACATTGCCGGTTGCCAAATTGCATTATCTCTTATAGTTTCCGAGATATGGACTATCGATAATTTACACCTTAGGCTCTGCTTCTAACTTGGGCCCAAATTGTAAAATGGTCTTATCTATTGGCGATTTCGTTCCAATTCACATTCCAAGTAATATTCGGCATGCTAATTACATTGCCGGTTGCCAAATTGCATTAACTCTTATAGTTTCCGAGATATGGACTATCGATAATTTACACCTTAGGCTCTGCTTCTAACTTGGGCCCAAATTGTAAAATGGTCTTATCTATTGGCGATTTCGTTCCAATTCACATTCCAAGTAATATTCGGCATGCTAATTACATTGCCGGTTGCCAAATTGCATTATCTCTTATAGTTTCCGAGATATGGACTATCGATAATTTACACCATAGGCTCTGCTTCTAACTTGGGCCCAAATTGTAAAATGGTCTTATCTATTGGCGATTTCGTTCCAATTCACATTCCAAGTAATATTCGGCATGCTAATTACATTGCCGGTTGCCAAATTGCATTATCTCTTATAGTTTCCGAGATATGGACTATCGATAATTTACACCTTAGGCTCTGCTTCTAACTTGGGCCCAAATTGTAAAATGGTCTTATCTATTGGCGATTTCGTTCCAATTCACATTCCAAGTAATATTCGGCATGCTAATTACATTGCCGGTTGCCAAATTGCATTATCTCTTATAGTTTCCGAGATATGGACTATCGATAATTTACACCTTAGGCTCTGCTTCTAACTTGGGCCCAAATTGTAAAATGGTCTTATCTATTGGCGATTTCGTTCCAATTCACATTCCAAGTAATATTCGGCATGCTAATTACATTGCCGGTTGCCAAATTGAATTATCTCTTATAGTTTCCGAGATATGGACTATCGATAATTTACACCTTAGGCTCTGCTTCTAACTTGGGCCCAAATTGTAAAATGGTCTTACCTATTGGCGATTTCGTTCCAATTCACATTCCAAGTAATATTCGGCATGCTAATTGCATTGCCGGTTGCCAAATTGCATTATCTCTTATAGTATCCGAGATATGGACTATCGATAATTTACACCTTAGGCTCTGCTTCTAACTTGGGCCCAAATTGTAAAATGGTCTTATCTATTGGCGATTTCGTTCCAATTCACATTCCAAGTAATATTCGGCATGCTAATTACATTGCCGGTTGCCAAATTGCATTATCTCTTATAGTTTCCGAGATATGGACTATCGATAATTTACACCTTAGGCTCTGCTTCTAACTTGGGCCCAAATTGTAAAATGGTCTTATCTATTGGCGATTTCGTTCCAATTCACATTCCAAGTAATATTCGGCATGCTAATTACATTGCCGGTTGCCAAATTGCATTAACTCTTATAGTTTCCGAGATATGGACTATCGATTATTTACACCTTAGGCTCTGCTTCTAACTTGGGCCCAAATTGTAAAATGGTCTTATCTATTGGCGATTTCGTTCCAATTCACATTCCAAGTAATATTCGGCATGCTAATTACATTGCCGGTTGCCAAATTGCATTATCTCTTATAGTTTCCGAGATATGGACTATCGATAATTTACACCATAGGCTCTGCTTATAACTTGGGCCCAAATTGTAAAATGGTCTTATCTATTGGCGATTTCGTTCCAATTCACATTCCAAGTAATATTCGGCATGCTAATTACATTGCCGGTTGCCAAATTGCATTATCTCTTATAGTTTCCGAGATATGGACTATCGATAATTTACACCATAGGCTCTGCTTATAACTTGTTCCCAAATTGTAAAATGGTCTTATCTATTGGCGATTTCGTTCCAATTCACATTCCAAGTAATATTCGGCATGCTAATTACATTGCCGATTGCCAAATTGCATTATCTCTTATAGTTTCCGAGATATGGACTATCGATAATTTACACCTTAGGCTCTGCTTCTAACTTGGGCCCAAATTGTAAAATGGTCTTATCTATTGGCGATTTCGTTCCAATTCACATTCCAAGTAATATTCGGCATGCTAATTACATTGCCGGTTGCCAAATTGCATTAACTCTTATAGTTTCCGAGATATGGACTATCGATAATTTACACCTTAGGCTCTGCTTCTAACTTGGGCCCAAATTGTAAAATGGTCTTATCTATTGGCGATTTCGTTCCAATTCACATTCCAAGTAATATTCGGCATGCTAATTACATTGCCGGTTGCCAAATTGCATTATCTCTTATAGTTTCCGAGATATGTACTATCGATAATTTACACCATAGGCTCTGCTTATAACTTGGGCCCAAATTGTAAAATGGTCTTATCTATTGGCGATTTCGTTCCAATTCACATTCCAAGTAATATTCGGCATGCTAATTACATTGCCGGTTGCCAAATTGCATTATCTCTTATAGTTTCCGAGATATGGACTATCGATAATTTACACCTTAGGCTCTGCTTCTAACTTGGGCCCAAATTGTAAAATGGTCTTATCTATTGGCGATTTCGTTCCAATTCACATTCCAAGTAATATTCGGCATGCTAATTACATTGCCGGTTGCCAAATTGCATTATCTCTTATAGTTTCCGAGATATGGACTATCGATAATTTACACCTTAGGCTCTGCTTCTAACTTGGGCCCAAATTGTAAAACGGTCTTATCTATTGGCGATTTCGTTCCAATTCACATTCCAAGTAATATTCGGCATGCTAATTACATTGCCGGTTGCCAAATTGCATTATCTCTTATAGTTTCCGAGATATGGACTATCGATAATTTACACCTTAGGCTCTGCTTCTAACTTGGGCCCAAATTGTAAAATGGTCTTATCTATTGGCGATATCGTCCCAATTCACATTCCAAGTGATATTCGGCATGCTAATTACATTGCCGGTTGCGAAATTGCATTATCTCTTATAGTTTCCGAGATATGGACTATCAATAATTTACACCTTAGGCTCTGCTTCTAACTTGGGCCCAAATTGTAAAATGGTCTTATCGATTGGCGATTTCGTTCCAATTCACATTCCAAGTAATATTCGGCATGCTAATTACATTGCCGGTTGCCAAATTGCATTATCTCTTATAGTTTCCGAGATATGGACTATCGATAATTTACACCTTAGGCTCTGCTTCTAACTTGGGCCCAAATTGTAAAATGGTCTTATCTATTGGCGATTTCGTTCCAATTCACATTCCAAGTAATATTCGGTATGCTAATTACATTGCCGGTTGCCAAATTGCATTATCTCTTATAGTTTCCGAGATATGGACTATCGATAATTTACACCTTAGGCTCTGCTTCTAACTTGGGCCCAAATTGTAAAATGGTCTTATCTATTGGCGATTTCGTTCCAATTCACATTCCAAGTAATATTCGGCATGCTAATTACATTGCCGGTTGCCAAATTGCATTATCTCTTATAGTTTCCGAGATATGGACTATCAATAATTTACACCTTAGGCTCTGCTTCTAACTTGGGCCCAAATTGTAAAATGGTCTTATCTATTGGCGATTTCGTTCCAATTCACATTCCAAGTAATATTCGGCATGCTAATTACATTGCCGGTTGCGAAATTGCATTATCTCTTATAGTTTCCGAGATATGGACTATCAATAATTTACACCTTAGGCTCTGCTTCTAACTTGGGCCCAAATTGTAAAATGTTCTTGTCTATTGGCGATTTCGTTCCAATTCACATTCCAAGTAATATTCGGCATGCTAATTACATTGCCGGTTGCCAAATTGCATTATCTCTTATAGTTTCCGAGATATGGACTATCGATAATTTACACCTTAGGCTCTGCTTCTAACTTGGGCCCAAATCGTAAAATGGTCTTATCTATTGGCGATTTCGTTCCAATTCACATTCCAAGTAATATTCGGCATGCTAATTACATTGCCGGTTGCCAAATTGCATTATCTCTTATAGTTTCCGAGATATGGACTATCGATAATTTACACCTTAGGCTCTGCTTCTAACTTGGGCCCAAATTGTAAAATGGTCTTATCTATTGGCGATTTCGTTCCAATTCTCATTCCAAGTAATATTCGGCATGCTAATTACATTGCCGGTTGCCAAATTGCATTATCTCTTATAGTTTCCGAGATATGGACTATCGATAATTTACACCCTAATCTCTGCTTCTAACTTTGGCCCAAATTGTAAAATGGTCTTATCTATTGGCGATTTCGTTCCAATTCACATTCCAAGTAATATTCGGCATGCTAATTACATTGCCGGTTGCCAAATTGCAATATCTCTTATAGTTTCCGAGATATGGACTATCGATAATTTACACCTTAGGCTCTGCTTCTAACTTGGGCCCAAATTGTAAAATGGTCTTATCTATTGGCGATTTCGTTCCAATTCACATTCCAAGTAATATTCGGCATGCTAATTACATTGCCGGTTGCCAAATTGCATTATCTCTTATAGTTTCCGAGATATGGACTATCGATAATTTACACCTTAGGCTCTGCTTCTAACTTGGGCCCAAATTGTAAAATGGTCTTATCTATTGGCGATTTCGTTCCAATTCACATTCCAAGTAATATTCGGCATGCTAATTACATTGCCGGTTGCCAAATTGCATTATCTCTTATAGTTTCCGAGATATGGACTATCGATAATTTACACCTTAGGCTCTGCTTCTAACTTGGGCCCAAATCGTAAAATGGTCTTATCTATTGGCGATTTCGTTCCAATTCACATTCCAAGTAATATTCGGCATGCTAATTACATTGCCGGTTGCCAAATTGCATTATCTCTTATAGTTTCCGAGATATGGACTATCGATAATTTACACCTTAGGCTCTGCTTCTAACTTGGGCCCAAATTGTAAAATGGTCTTATCTATTGGCGATTTCGTTCCAATTCTCATTCCAAGTAATATTCGGCATGCTAATTACATTGCCGGTTGCCAAATTGCATTATCTCTTATAGTTTCCGAGATATGGACTATCGATAATTTACACCTTAATCTCTGCTTCTAACTTTGGCCCAAATTGTAAAATGGTCTTATCTATTGGCGATTTCGTTCCAATTCACATTCCAAGTAATATTCGGCATGCTAATTACATTGCCGGTTGCCAAATTGCAATATCTCTTATAGTTTCCGAGATATGGACTATCGATAATTTACACCTTAGGCTCTGCTTCTAACTTGGGCCCAAATTGTAAAATGGTCTTATCTATTGGCGATTTCGTTCCAATTCACATTCCAAGTAATATTCGGCATGCTAATTACATTGCCGGTTGCCAAATTGCATTATCTCTTATAGTTTCCGAGATATGGACTATCGATAATTTACACCTTAGGCTCTGCTTCTAACTTGGGCCCAAATTGTAAAATGGTCTTATCTATTGGCGATTTCGTTCCAATTCATACTCCAAGTAATATTCGGCATGCTAATTACATTGCCGGTTGCGAAATTGCATTATCTCTTATAGTTTCCGAGATATGGACTATCGATAATTTACACCTTAGGCTCTGCTTCTAACTAGGGCCCAAATTGTAAAATGGTCTTATCTATTGGCGATTTCGTTCCAATTCACATTCCAAGTAATATTCGGCATGCTAATTACATTGCCGGTTGCCAAATTGCATTATCTCTTATAGTTTCCGAGATATGGACTATCGATAATTTACACCTTAGGCTCTGCTTCTAACTTGGGCCCAAATTGTAAAATGGTCTTATCTATTGGCGATTTCGTTCCAATTCATATTCCAAGTAATATTCGGCATGCTAATTGCATTGCCGGTTGCCAAATTGCATTATCTCTTATAGTTTCCGAGATATGGACTATCGATAATTTACACCTTAGGCTCTGCTTCTAACTTGGGCCCAAATTGTAAAATGGTCTTATCTATTGGCGATTTCGTTCCAATTCACATTCCAAGTAATATTCGGCATGCTAATTACATTGCCGGTTGCCAAATTGCATTATCTCTTATAGTTTCCGAGATATGGACTATCGATAATTTACACCTTAGGCTCTGCTTCTAACTTGGGCCCAAATTGTAAAATGGTCTTATCTATTGGCGATTTCGTTCCAATTCACATTCCAAGTAATATTCGGCATGCTAATTACATTGCCGGTTGCCAAATTGCATTAACTCTTATAGTTTCCGAGATATGGACTATCGATTATTTACACCTTAGGCTCTGCTTCTAACTTGGGCCCAAATTGTAAAATGGTCTTATCTATTGGCGATTTCGTTCCAATTCACATTCCAAGTAATATTCGGCATGCTAATTACATTGCCGGTTGCCAAATTGCATTATCTCTTATAGTTTCCGAGATATGGACTATCGATAATTTACACCATAGGCTCTGCTTATAACTTGGGCCCAAATTGTAAAATGGTCTTATCTATTGGCGATTTCGTTCCAATTCACATTCCAAGTAATATTCGGCATGCTAATTACATTGCCGGTTGCCAAATTGCATTATCTCTTATAGTTTCCGAGATATGGACTATCGATAATTTACACCATAGGCTCTGCTTATAACTTGGGCCCAAATTGTAAAATGGTCTTATCTATTGGCGATTTCGTTCCAATTCACATTCCAAGTAATATTCGGCATGCTAATTACATTGCCGGTTGCCAAATTGCATTATCTCTTATAGTTTCCGAGATATGGACTATCGATAATTTACACCATAGGCTCTGCTTATAACTTGGGCCCAAATTGTAAAATGGTCTTATCTATTGGCGATTTCGTTCCAATTCACATTCCAAGTAATATTCGGCATGCTAATTACATTGCCGGTTGCCAAATTGCATTATCTCTTATAGTTTCCGAGATATGGACTATCGATAATTAACAGCTTAGGCTCTGCTTCTAACTTGGGCCCAAATTGTAAAATGGTCTTATCTATTGGCGATTTCGTTCCAATTCACATTCCAAGTAATATTCGGCATGCTAATTACATTGCCGGTTGCCAAATTGCATTATCTCTTATAGTTTCCGAGATATGGACTATCGATAATTTACACCTTAGGCTCTGCTTCTAACTTGGGCCCAAATTGTAAAATGGTCTTATCTATTGGCGATTTCGTTCCAATTCACATTCCAAGTAATATTCGGCATGCTAATTACATTGCCGGTTGCCAAATTGCATTATCTCTTATAGTTTCCGAGATATGGACTATCGATAATTTACACCTTAGGCTCTGCTTCTAACTTGGGCCCAAATTGTAAAATGGTCTTATCTATTGGCGATTTCGTTCCAATTCACATTCCAAGTAATATTCGGCATGCTAATTACATTGCCGGTTGCCAAATTGCATTAACTCTTATAGTTTCCGAGATATGGACTATCGATTATTTACACCTTAGGCTCTGCTTCTAACTTGGGCCCAAATTGTAAAATGGTCTTATCTATTGGCGATTTCGTTCCAATTCACATTCCAAGTAATATTCGGCATGCTAATTACATTGCCGGTTGCCAAATTGCATTATCTCTTATAGTTTCCGAGATATGGACTATCGATAATTTACACCATAGGCTCTGCTTATAACTTGGGCCCAAATTGTAAAATGGTCTTATCTATTGGCGATTTCGTTCCAATTCACATTCCAAGTAATATTCGGCATGCTAATTACATTGCCGGTTGCCAAATTGCATTATCTCTTATAGTTTCCGAGATATGGACTATCGATAATTTACACCATAGGCTCTGCTTATAACTTGGGCCCAAATTGTAAAATGGTCTTATCTATTGGCGATTTCGTTCCAATTCACATTCCAAGTAATATTCGGCATGCTAATTACATTGCCGGTTGCCAAATTGCATTATCTCTTATAGTTTCCGAGATATGGACTATCAATAATTTACACCTTAGGCTCTGCTTCTAACTTGGGCCCAAATTGTAAAATGGTCTTATCTATTGGCGATTTCGTTCCAATTCACATTCCAAGTAATATTCGGCATGCTAATTACATTGCCGGTTGCGAAATTGCATTATCTCTTATAGTTTCCGAGATATGGACTATCAATAATTTACACCTTAGGCTCTGCTTCTAACTTGGGCCCAAATTGTAAAATGTTCTTGTCTATTGGCGATTTCGTTCCAATTCACATTCCAAGTAATATTCGGCATGCTAATTACATTGCCGGTTGCCAAATTGCATTATCTCTTATAGTTTCCGAGATATGGACTATCGATAATTTACACCTTAGGCTCTGCTTCTAACTTGGGCCCAAATCGTAAAATGGTCTTATCTATTGGCGATTTCGTTCCAATTCACATTCCAAGTAATATTCGGCATGCTAATTACATTGCCGGTTGCCAAATTGCATTATCTCTTATAGTTTCCGAGATATGGACTATCGATAATTTACACCTTAGGCTCTGCTTCTAACTTGGGCCCAAATTGTAAAATGGTCTTATCTATTGGCGATTTCGTTCCAATTCTCATTCCAAGTAATATTCGGCATGCTAATTACATTGCCGGTTGCCAAATTGCATTATCTCTTATAGTTTCCGAGATATGGACTATCGATAATTTACACCCTAATCTCTGCTTCTAACTTTGGCCCAAATTGTAAAATGGTCTTATCTATTGGCGATTTCGTTCCAATTCACATTCCAAGTAATATTCGGCATGCTAATTACATTGCCGGTTGCCAAATTGCAATATCTCTTATAGTTTCCGAGATATGGACTATCGATAATTTACACCTTAGGCTCTGCTTCTAACTTGGGCCCAAATTGTAAAATGGTCTTATCTATTGGCGATTTCGTTCCAATTCACATTCCAAGTAATATTCGGCATGCTAATTACATTGCCGGTTGCCAAATTGCATTATCTCTTATAGTTTCCGAGATATGGACTATCGATAATTTACACCTTAGGCTCTGCTTCTAACTTGGGCCCAAATTGTAAAATGGTCTTATCTATTGGCGATTTCGTTCCAATTCACATTCCAAGTAATATTCGGCATGCTAATTACATTGCCGGTTGCCAAATTGCATTATCTCTTATAGTTTCCGAGATATGGACTATCGATAATTTACACCTTAGGCTCTGCTTCTAACTTGGGCCCAAATCGTAAAATGGTCTTATCTATTGGCGATTTCGTTCCAATTCACATTCCAAGTAATATTCGGCATGCTAATTACATTGCCGGTTGCCAAATTGCATTATCTCTTATAGTTTCCGAGATATGGACTATCGATAATTTACACCTTAGGCTCTGCTTCTAACTTGGGCCCAAATTGTAAAATGGTCTTATCTATTGGCGATTTCGTTCCAATTCTCATTCCAAGTAATATTCGGCATGCTAATTACATTGCCGGTTGCCAAATTGCATTATCTCTTATAGTTTCCGAGATATGGACTATCGATAATTTACACCTTAATCTCTGCTTCTAACTTTGGCCCAAATTGTAAAATGGTCTTATCTATTGGCGATTTCGTTCCAATTCACATTCCAAGTAATATTCGGCATGCTAATTACATTGCCGGTTGCCAAATTGCAATATCTCTTATAGTTTCCGAGATATGGACTATCGATAATTTACACCTTAGGCTCTGCTTCTAACTTGGGCCCAAATTGTAAAATGGTCTTATCTATTGGCGATTTCGTTCCAATTCACATTCCAAGTAATATTCGGCATGCTAATTACATTGCCGGTTGCCAAATTGCATTATCTCTTATAGTTTCCGAGATATGGACTATCGATAATTTACACCTTAGGCTCTGCTTCTAACTTGGGCCCAAATTGTAAAATGGTCTTATCTATTGGCGATTTCGTTCCAATTCATACTCCAAGTAATATTCGGCATGCTAATTACATTGCCGGTTGCGAAATTGCATTATCTCTTATAGTTTCCGAGATATGGACTATCGATAATTTACACCTTAGGCTCTGCTTCTAACTAGGGCCCAAATTGTAAAATGGTCTTATCTATTGGCGATTTCGTTCCAATTCACATTCCAAGTAATATTCGGCATGCTAATTACATTGCCGGTTGCCAAATTGCATTATCTCTTATAGTTTCCGAGATATGGACTATCGATAATTTACACCTTAGGCTCTGCTTCTAACTTGGGCCCAAATTGTAAAATGGTCTTATCTATTGGCGATTTCGTTCCAATTCATATTCCAAGTAATATTCGGCATGCTAATTGCATTGCCGGTTGCCAAATTGCATTATCTCTTATAGTTTCCGAGATATGGACTATCGATAATTTACACCTTAGGCTCTGCTTCTAACTTGGGCCCAAATTGTAAAATGGTCTTATCTATTGGCGATTTCGTTCCAATTCACATTCCAAGTAATATTCGGCATGCTAATTACATTGCCGGTTGCCAAATTGCATTATCTCTTATAGTTTCCGAGATATGGACTATCGATAATTTACACCTTAGGCTCTGCTTCTAACTTGGGCCCAAATTGTAAAATGGTCTTATCTATTGGCGATTTCGTTCCAATTCACATTCCAAGTAATATTCGGCATGCTAATTACATTGCCGGTTGCCAAATTGCATTAACTCTTATAGTTTCCGAGATATGGACTATCGATTATTTACACCTTAGGCTCTGCTTCTAACTTGGGCCCAAATTGTAAAATGGTCTTATCTATTGGCGATTTCGTTCCAATTCACATTCCAAGTAATATTCGGCATGCTAATTACATTGCCGGTTGCCAAATTGCATTATCTCTTATAGTTTCCGAGATATGGACTATCGATAATTTACACCATAGGCTCTGCTTATAACTTGGGCCCAAATTGTAAAATGGTCTTATCTATTGGCGATTTCGTTCCAATTCACATTCCAAGTAATATTCGGCATGCTAATTACATTGCCGGTTGCCAAATTGCATTATCTCTTATAGTTTCCGAGATATGGACTATCGATAATTTACACCATAGGCTCTGCTTATAACTTGGGCCCAAATTGTAAAATGGTCTTATCTATTGGCGATTTCGTTCCAATTCACATTCCAAGTAATATTCGGCATGCTAATTACATTGCCGGTTGCCAAATTGCATTATCTCTTATAGTTTCCGAGATATGGACTATCGATAATTTACACCATAGGCTCTGCTTATAACTTGGGCCCAAATTGTAAAATGGTCTTATCTATTGGCGATTTCGTTCCAATTCACATTCCAAGTAATATTCGGCATGCTAATTACATTGCCGGTTGCCAAATTGCATTATCTCTTATAGTTTCCGAGATATGGACTATCGATAATTAACAGCTTAGGCTCTGCTTCTAACTTGGGCCCAAATTGTAAAATGGTCTTATCTATTGGCGATTTCGTTCCAATTCACATTCCAAGTAATATTCGGCATGCTAATTACATTGCCGGTTGCCAAATTGCATTATCTCTTATAGTTTCCGAGATATGGACTATCGATAATTTACACCTTAGGCTCTGCTTCTAACTTGGGCCCAAATTGTAAAATGGTCTTATCTATTGGCGATTTCGTTCCAATTCACATTCCAAGTAATATTCGGCATGCTAATTACATTGCCGGTTGCCAAATTGCATTATCTCTTATAGTTTCCGAGATATGGACTATCGATAATTTACACCTTAGGCTCTGCTTCTAACTTGGGCCCAAATTGTAAAATGGTCTTATCTATTGGCGATTTCGTTCCAATTCACATTCCAAGTAATATTCGGCATGCTAATTACATTGCCGGTTGCCAAATTGCATTAACTCTTATAGTTTCCGAGATATGGACTATCGATTATTTACACCTTAGGCTCTGCTTCTAACTTGGGCCCAAATTGTAAAATGGTCTTATCTATTGGCGATTTCGTTCCAATTCACATTCCAAGTAATATTCGGCATGCTAATTACATTGCCGGTTGCCAAATTGCATTATCTCTTATAGTTTCCGAGATATGGACTATCGATAATTTACACCATAGGCTCTGCTTATAACTTGGGCCCAAATTGTAAAATGGTCTTATCTATTGGCGATTTCGTTCCAATTCACATTCCAAGTAATATTCGGCATGCTAATTACATTGCCGGTTGCCAAATTGCATTATCTCTTATAGTTTCCGAGATATGGACTATCGATAATTTACACCATAGGCTCTGCTTATAACTTGGGCCCAAATTGTAAAATGGTCTTATCTATTGGCGATTTCGTTCCAATTCACATTCCAAGTAATATTCGGCATGCTAATTACATTGCCGGTTGCCAAATTGCATTATCTCTTATAGTTTCCGAGATATGGACTATCGATAATTAACAGCTTAGGCTCTGCTTCTAACTTGGGCCCAAATTGTAAAATGGTCTTATCTATTGGCGATTTCGTTCCAATTCACATTCCAAGTAATATTCGGCATGCTAATTACATTGCCGGTTGCCAAATTGCATTATCTCTTATAGTTTCCGAGATATGGACTATCGATAATTTACACTTTAGGCTCTGCTTCTAACTTGGGCCCAAATTGTAAAACGGTCTTATCTATTGGCGATTTCGTTCCAATTCACATTCCAAGTAATATTCGGCATGCTAATTACATTGCCGGTTGCCAAATTGCATTATCTCTTATAGTTTCCGAGATATGGACTATCGATAATTTACACCTTAGGCTCTGCTTCTAACTTGGGCCCAAATTGTAAAATGGTCTTATCTATTGGCGATTTCGTCCCAATTCACATTCCAAGTGATATTCGGCATGCTAATTACATTGCCGGTTGCGAAATTGCATTATCTCTTATAGTTTCCGAGATATGGACTATCAATAATTTACACCTTAGGCTCTGCTTCTAACTTGGGCCCAAATTGTAAAATGGTCTTATCTATTGGCGATTTCGTTCCAATTCACATTCCAAGTAATATTCGGCATGCTAATTACATTGCCGGTTGCCAAATTGCATTATCTCTTATAGTTTCCGAGATATGGACTATCGATAATTTACACCTTAGGCTCTGCTTATAACTTGGGCCCAAATTGTAAAATGGTCTTATCTATTGGCGATTTCGTTCCAATTCACATTCCAAGTAATATTCGGCATGCTAATTACATTGCCGGTTGCCAAATTGCATTATCTCTTATAGTTTCCGAGATATGGACTATCGATAATTTACACCTTAGGCTCTGCTTCTAACTTGGGCCCAAATTGTAAAATGGTCTTATCTATTGGCGATTTCGTTCCAATTCACATTCCAAGTAATATTCGGCATGCTAATTACATTGCCGGTTGCCAAATTGCATTATCTCTTATAGTTTCCGAGATATGGACTATCAATAATTTACACCTTAGGCTCTGCTTCTAACTTGGGCCCAAATTGTAAAATGGTCTTATCTATTGGCGATTTCGTTCCAATTCACATTCCAAGTAATATTCGGCATGCTAATTACATTGCCGGTTGCGAAATTGCATTATCTCTTATAGTTTCCGAGATATGGACTATCAATAATTTACACCTTAGGCTCTGCTTCTAACTTGGGCCCAAATTGTAAAATGGTCTTATCTATTGGCGATTTCGTTCCAATTCACATTCCAAGTAATATTCGGCATGCTAATTACATTGCCGGTTGCCAAATTGCATTATCTCTTATAGTTTCCGAGATATGGACTATCGATAATTTACACCTTAGGCTCTGCTTCTAACTTGGGCCCAAATCGTAAAATGGTCTTATCTATTGGCGATTTCGTTCCAATTCACATTCCAAGTAATATTCGGCATGCTAATTACATTGCCGGTTGCCAAATTGCATTATCTCTTATAGTTTCCGAGATATGGACTATCGATAATTTACACCTTAGGCTCTGCTTCTAGCTTGGGCCCAAATTGTAAAATGGTCTTATCTATTGGCGATTTCGTTCCAATTCACATTCCAAGTAATATTCGGCATGCTAATTACATTGCCGGTTGCCAAATTGCATTATCTCTTATAGTTTCCGAGATATGGACTATCGATAATTTACACCTTAGGCTCTGCTTCTAACTTGGGCCCAAATTGTAAAATGGTCTTATCTATTGGCGATTTCGTTCCAATTCACATTCCAAGTAATATTCGGCATGCTAATTACATTGCCGGTAGCCAAATTGCATTATCTCTTATAGTTTCCGAGATATGGACTATCGATAATTTACACCTTAGGCTCTGCTTCTAACTTGGGCCCAAATTGTAAAATGGTCTTATCTATTGGCGATTTCGTTCCAATTCACACTCCAAGTAATATTCGGCATGCTAATTACATTGCCGGTTGCGAAATTGCATTATCTCTTATAGTTTCCGAGATATGGACTATCGATAATTTACACCTTAGGCTCTGCTTCTAACTTGGGCCCAAATTGTAAAATGGTCTTATCTATTGGCGATTTCGTTCCAATTCACATTCCAAGTAATATTCGGCATGCTAATTACATTGCCGGTTGCCAAATTGCATTATCTCTTATAGTTTCCGAGATATGGACTATCGATAATTTACACCTTAGGCTCTGCTTCTAACTTGGGCCCAAATTGTAAAATGGTCTTATCTATTGGCGATTTCGTTCCAATTCACATTCCAAGTAATATTCGGCATGCTAATTACATTGCCGGTTGCCAAATTGCATTATCTCTTATAGTTTCCGAGATATGGACTATCGATAATTTACACCTTAGGCTCTGCTTCTAACTTGGGCCCAAATTGTAAAATGGTCTTATCTATTGGCGATTTCGTTCCAATTCACATTCCAAGTAATATTCGGCATGCTAATTACATTGCCGGTTGCGAAATTGCATTATCTCTTATAGTTTCCGAGATATGGACTATCGATAATTTACACCTTAGGCTCTGCTTCTAACTTGGGCCCAAATTGTAAAATGGTCTTATCTATTGGCGATTTCGTTCCAATTCACATTCCAAGTAATATTCGGCATGCTAATTACATTGCCGGTTGCCAAATTGCATTATCTCTTATAGTTTCCGAGATATGGACTATCGATAATTTACACCTTAGGCTCTGCTTCTAACTTGGGCCCAAATTGTAAAATGGTCTTATCTATTGGCGATTTCGTTCCAATTCACATTCCAAGTAATATTCGGCATGCTAATTACATTGCCGGTTGCCAAATTGCATTATCTCTTATAGTTTCCGAGATATGGACTATCGATAATTTACACCTTAGGCTCTGCTTCTAACTTGGGCCCAAATTGTAAAATGGTCTTATCTATTGGCGATTTCGTTCCAATTCACACTCCAAGTAATATTCGGCATGCTAATTACATTGCCGGTTGCGAAATTGCATTATCTCTTATAGTTTCCGAGATATGGACTATCGATAATTTACACCTTAGGCTCTGCTTCTAACTTGGGCCCAAATTGTAAAATGGTCTTATCTATTGGCGATTTCGTTCCAATTCACATTCCAAGTAATATTCGGCATGCTAATTACATTGCCGGTTGCCAAATTGCATTATCTCTTATAGTTTCCGAGATATGGACTATCGATAATTTACACCTTAGGCTCTGCTTCTAACTTGGGCCCAAATTGTAAAATGGTCTTATCTATTGGCGATTTCGTTCCAATTCACATTCCAAGTAATATTCGGCATGCTAATTACATTGCCGGTTGCCAAATTGCATTATCTCTTATAGTTTCCGAGATATGGACTATCGATAATTTACACCTTAGGCTCTGCTTCTAACTTGGGCCCAAATTGTAAAATGGTCTTATCTATTGGCGATTTCGTTCCAATTCACATTCCAAGTAATATTCGGCATGCTAATTACATTGCCGGTTGCCAAATTGCATTATCTCTTATAGTTTCCGAGATATGGACTATCAATAATTTACACCTTAGGCTCTGCTTCTAACTTGGGCCCAAATTGTAAAATGGTCTTATCTATTGGCGATTTCGTTCCAATTCACATTCCAAGTAATATTCGGCATGCTAATTACATTGCCGGTTGCGAAATTGCATTATCTCTTATAGTTTCCGAGATATGGACTATCAATAATTTACACCTTAGGCTCTGCTTCTAACTTGGGCCCAAATTGTAAAATGGTCTTATCTATTGGCGATTTCGTTCCAATTCACATTCCAAGTAATATTCGGCATGCTAATTACATTGCCGGTTGCCAAATTGCATTATCTCTTATAGTTTCCGAGATATGGACTATCGATAATTTACACCTTAGGCTCTGCTTCTAACTTGGGCCCAAATTGTAAAATGGTCTTATCTATTGGCGATTTCGTTCCAATTCACATTCCAAGTAATATTCGGCATGCTAATTACATTGCCGGTTGCCAAATTGCATTATCTCTTATAGTTTCCGAGATATGGACTATCGATAATTTACACCTTAGGCTCTGCTTCTAACTTGGGCCCAAATTGTAAAATGGTCTTATCTATTGGCGATTTCGTTCCAATTCACATTCCAAGTAATATTCGGCATGCTAATTACATTGCCGGTTGCCAAATTGCATTATCTCTTATAGTTTCCGAGATATGGACTATCGATAATTTACACCTTAGGCTCTGCTTCTAACTTGGGCCCAAATTGTAAAATGGTCTTATCTATTGGCGATTTCGTTCCAATTCACATTCCAAGTAATATTCGGCATGCTAATTACATTGCCGGTTGCCAAATTGCATTATCTCTTATAGTTTCCGAGATATGGACTATCGATAATTTACACCTTAGGCTCTGCTTCTAACTTGGGCCCAAATTGTAAAATGGTCTTATCTATTGGCGATTTCGTTCCAATTCACACTCCAAGTAATATTCGGCATGCTAATTACATTGCCGGTTGCGAAATTGCATTATCTCTTATAGTTTCCGAGATATGGACTATCGATAATTTACACCTTAGGCTCTGCTTCTAACTTGGGCCCAAATTGTAAAATGGTCTTATCTATTGGCGATTTCGTTCCAATTCACATTCCAAGTAATATTCGGCATGCTAATTACATTGCCGGTTGCCAAATTGCATTATCTCTTATAGTTTCCGAGATATGGACTATCGATAATTTACACCTTAGGCTCTGCTTCTAACTTGGGCCCAAATTGTAAAATGGTCTTATCTATTGGCGATTTCGTTCCAATTCACATTCCAAGTAATATTCGGCATGCTAATTACATTGCCGGTTGCCAAATTGCATTATCTCTTATAGTTTCCGAGATATGGACTATCGATAATTTACACCTTAGGCTCTGCTTCTAACTTGGGCCCAAATTGTAAAATGGTCTTATCTATTGGCGATTTCGTTCCAATTCACATTCCAAGTAATATTCGGCATGCTAATTACATTGCCGGTTGCCAAATTGCATTATCTCTTATAGTTTCCGAGATATGGACTATCGATAATTTACACCTTAGGCTCTGCTTCTAACTTGGGCCCAAATTGTAAAATGGTCTTATCTATTGGCGATTTCGTTCCAATTCACATTCCAAGTAATATTCGGCATGCTAATTACATTGCCGGTTGCGAAATTGCATTATCTCTTATAGTTTCCGAGATATGGACTATCGATAATTTACACCTTAGGCTCTGCTTCTAACTTGGGCCCAAATTGTAAAATGGTCTTATCTATTGGCGATTTCGTTCCAATTCACATTCCAAGTAATATTCGGCATGCTAATTACATTGCCGGTTGCCAAATTGCATTATCTCTTATAGTTTCCGAGATATGGACTATCGATAATTTACACCTTAGGCTCTGCTTCTAACTTGGGCCCAAATTGTAAAATGGTCTTATCTATTGGCGATTTCGTTCCAATTCACATTCCAAGTAATATTCGGCATGCTAATTACATTGCCGGTTGCGAAATTGCATTATCTCTTATAGTTTCCGAGATATGGACTATCGATAATTTACACCTTAGGCTCTGCTTCTAACTTGGGCCCAAATTGTAAAATGGTCTTATCTATTGGCGATTTCGTTCCAATTCACATTCCAAGTAATATTCGGCATGCTAATTACATTGCCGGTTGCCAAATTGCATTATCTCTTATAGTTTCCGAGATATGGACTATCGATAATTTACACCTTAGGCTCTGCTTCTAACTTGGGCCCAAATTGTAAAATGGTCTTATCTATTGGCGATTTCGTTCCAATTCACATTCCAAGTAATATTCGGCATGCTAATTACATTGCCGGTTGCCAAATTGCATTATCTCTTATAGTTTCCGAGATATGGACTATCGATAATTTACACCTTAGGCTCTGCTTCTAACTTGGGCCCAAATTGTAAAATGGTCTTATCTATTGGCGATTTCGTTCCAATTCACATTCCAAGTAATATTCGGCATGCTAATTACATTGCCGGTTGCCAAATTGCATTATCTCTTATAGTTTCCGAGATATGGACTATCGATAATTTACACCTTAGGCTCTGCTTCTAACTTGGGCCCAAATTGTAAAATGGTCTTATCTATTGGCGATTTCGTTCCAATTCACATTCCAAGTAATATTCGGCATGCTAATTACATTGCCGGTTGCGAAATTGCATTATCTCTTATAGTTTCCGAGATATGGACTATCGATAATTTACACCTTAGGCTCTGCTTCTAACTTGGGCCCAAATTGTAAAATGGTCTTATCTATTGGCGATTTCGTTCCAATTCACATTCCAAGTAATATTCGGCATGCTAATTACATTGCCGGTTGCCAAATTGCATTATCTCTTATAGTTTCCGAGATATGGACTATCGATAATTTACACCTTAGGCTCTGCTTCTAACTTGGGCCCAAATTGTAAAATGGTCTTATCTATTGGCGATTTCGTTCCAATTCACATTCCAAGTAATATTCGGCATGCTAATTACATTGCCGGTTGCCAAATTGCATTATCTCTTATAGTTTCCGAGATATGGACTATCGATAATTTACACCTTAGGCTCTGCTTCTAACTTGGGCCCAAATTGTAAAATGGTCTTATCTATTGGCGATTTCGTCCCAATTCACATTCCAAGTGATATTCGGCATGCTAATTACATTGCCGGTTGCCAAATTGCATTATCTCTTATAGTTTCCGAGATATGGACTATCGATAATTTACACCTTAGGCTCTGCTTCTAACTTGGGCCCAAATTGTAAAATGGTCTTATCTATTGGCGATTTCGTTCCAATTCACATTCCAAGTAATATTCGGCATGCTAATTACATTGCCGGTTGCCAAATTGCATTATCTCTTATAGTTTCCGAGATATGGACTATCGATAATTTACACCTTAGGCTCTGCTTCTAACTTGGGCCCAAATTGTAAAATGGTCTTATCTATTGGCGATTTCGTTCCAATTCACATTCCAAGTAATATTCGGCATGCTAATTACATTGCCGGTTGCCAAATTGAATTATCTCTTATAGTTTCCGAGATATGGACTATCGATAATTTACACCTTAGGCTCTGCTTCTAACTTGGGCCCAAATTGTAAAATGGTCTTATCTATTGGCGATTTCGTTCCAATTCACATTCCAAGTAATATTCGGCATGCTAATTACATTGCCGGTTGCCAAATTGCATTATCTCTTATAGTTTCCGAGATATGGACTATCGATAATTTACACCTTAGGCTCTGCTTCTAACTTGGGCCCAAATTGTAAAATGGTCTTATCTATTGGCGATTTCGTTCCAATTCACATTCCAAGTAATATTCGGCATGCTAATTACATTGCCGGTTGCCAAATTGCATTATCTCTTATAGTTTCCGAGATATGGACTATCGATAATTTACACCTTAGGCTCTGCTTCTAACTTGGGCCCAAATTGTAAAATGGTCTTATCTATTGGCGATTTCGTTCCAATTCACATTCCAAGTAATATTCGGCATGCTAATTACATTGCCGGTTGCCAAATTGCATTATCTCTTATAGTTTCCGAGATATGGACTATCGATAATTTACACCTTAGGCTCTGCTTCTAACTTGGGCCCAAATTGTAAAATGGTCTTATCTATTGGCGATTTCGTTCCAATTCACATTCCAAGTAATATTCGGCATGCTAATTACATTGCCGGTTGCCAAATTGCATTATCTCTTATAGTTTCCGAGATATGGACTATCAATAATTTACACCTTAGGCTCTGCTTCTAACTTGGGCCCAAATTGTAAAATGGTCTTATCTATTGGCGATTTCGTTCCAATTCACATTCCAAGTAATATTCGGCATGCTAATTACATTGCCGGTTGCGAAATTGCATTATCTCTTATAGTTTCCGAGATATGGACTATCAATAATTTACACCTTAGGCTCTGCTTCTAACTTGGGCCCAAATTGTAAAATGGTCTTATCTATTGGCGATTTCGTTCCAATTCACATTCCAAGTAATATTCGGCATGCTAATTACATTGCCGGTTGCCAAATTGCATTATCTCTTATAGTTTCCGAGATATGGACTATCGATAATTTACACCTTAGGCTCTGCTTCTAACTTGGGCCCAAATTGTAAAATGGTCTTATCTATTGGCGATTTCGTTCCAATTCACATTCCAAGTAATATTCGGCATGCTAATTACATTGCCGGTTGTCAAATTGCATTATCTCTTATAGTTTCCGAGATATGGACTATCGATAATTTACACCTTAGGCTCTGCTTCTAACTTGGGCCCAAATTGTAAAATGGTCTTATCTATTGGCGATTTCGTTCCAATTCACATTCCAAGTAATATTCGGCATGCTAATTACATTGCCGGTTGCCAAATTGCATTATCTCTTATAGTTTCCGAGATATTGACTATCGATAATTTACACCTTAGGCTCTGCTTCTAACTTGGGCCCAAATTGTAAAATGGTCTTATCTATTGGCGATTTCGTTCCAATTCTCATTCCAAGTAATATTCGGCATGCTAATTACATTGCCGGTTGCCAAATTGCATTATCTCTTATAGTTTCCGAGATATGGACTATCGATAATTTACACCTTAGGCTCTGCTTCTAACTTGGGCCCAAATTGTAAAATGGTCTTATCTATTGGCGATTTCGTTCCAATTCACATTCCAAGTAATATTCGGCATGCTAATTACATTGCCGGTTGCCAAATTGCATTATCTCTTATAGTTTCCGAGATATGGACTATCGATAATTTACACCTTAGGCTCTGCTTCTAACTTGGGCCCAAATTGTAAAATGGTCTTATCTATTGGCGATTTCGTTCCAATTCACATT
This sequence comes from Rhynchophorus ferrugineus, assembly GCF_030347505.1. Taxonomy (NCBI): domain Eukaryota; kingdom Metazoa; phylum Arthropoda; class Insecta; order Coleoptera; family Curculionidae; genus Rhynchophorus; species Rhynchophorus ferrugineus. The sequence goes on from NW_027473057.1 coordinate 50,833, forward strand.
CCAAGTAATATTCGGCATGCTAATTACATTGCCGGTTGCCAAATTGCATTATCTCTTATAGTTTCCGAGATATGGACTATCGATAATTTACACCTTAGGCTCTGCTTCTAACTTGGGCCCAAATTGTAAAATGGTCTTATCTATTGGCGATTTCGTCCCAATTCACATTCCAAGTGATAATCGGCATGCTAATTACATTGCCGGTTGCGAAATTGCATTATCTCTTATAGTTTCCGAGATATGGACTATCAATAATTTACACCTTAGGCTCTGCTTCTAACTTGGGCCCAAATTGTAAAATGGTCTTATCTATTGGCGATTTCGTTCCAATTCACATTCCAAGTAATATTCGGCATGCTAATTACATTGCCGGTTGCCAAATTGCATTATCTCTTATAGTTTCCGAGATATGGACTATCGATAATTTACACCTTAGGCTCTGCTTCTAACTTGGGCCCAAATTGTAAAATGGTCTTATCTATTGGCGATTTCGTTCCAATTCACATTCCAAGTAATATTCGGCATGCTAATTACATTGCCGGTTGCCAAATTGCATTATCTCTTATAGTTTCCGAGATATGGACTATCGATAATTTACACCTTAGGCTCTGCTTCTAACTTGGGCCCAAATTGTAAAATGGTCTTATCTATTGGCGATTTCGTCCCAATTCACATTCCAAGTGATAATCGGTATGCTAATTACATTGCCGGTTGCGAAATTGCATTATCTCTTATAGTTTCCGAGATATGGACTATCAATAATTTACACCTTAGGCTCTGCTTCTAACTTGGGCCCAAATTGTAAAATGGTCTTATCTATTGGCGATTTCGTTCCAATTCACATTCCAAGTAATATTCGGCATGCTAATTACATTGCCGGTTGCCAAATTGCATTATCTCTTATAGTTTCCGAGATATGGACTATCGATAATTTACACCTTAGGCTCTGCTTCTAACTTGGGCCCAAATTGTAAAATGGTCTTATCTATTGGCGATTTCGTTCCAATTCACATTCCAAGTAATATTCGGCATGCTAATTACATTGTCGGTTGCCAAATTGCATTATCTCTTATAGTTTCCGAGATATGGACTATCGATAATTTACACCTTAGGCTCTGCTTCTAACTTGGGCCCAAATTGTAAAATGGTCTTATCTATTGGCGATTTCGTTCCAATTCACATTCCAAGTAATATTCGGCATGCTAATTACATTGCCGGTTGCCAAATTGCATTATCTCTTATAGTTTCCGAGATATGGACTATCGATAATTTACACCTTAGGCTCTGCTTCTAACTTGGGCCCAAATTGTAAAATGGTCTTATCTATTGGCGATTTCGTTCTAATTCACATTCCAAGTAATATTCGTCATGCTAATTACATTGCCGGTTGCCAAATTGCATTATCTCTTATAGTTTCCGAGATATGGACTATAGATAATTTACACCTTAGGCTCTGCTTCTAACTTGGGCCCAAATTGTAAAATGGTCTTATCTATTGGCGATTTCGTTCCAATTCACATTCCAAGTAATATTCGGCATGCTAATTACATTGCCGGTTGCCAAATTGCATTATCTCTTATAGTTTCCGAGATATGGACTATCGATAATTTACACCATAGGCTCTGCTTATAACTTGGGCCCAAATTGTAAAATGGTCTTATCTATTGGCGATTTCGTTCCAATTCACATTCCAAGTAATATTCGGCATGCTAATTACATTGCCGGTTGCCAAATTGCATTATCTCTTATAGTTTCCGAGATATGGACTATCGATAATTTACACCTTAGGCTCTGCTTCTAACTTGGGCCCAAATTGTAAAATGGTCTTATCTATTGGCGATTTCGTTCCAATTCACATTCCAAGTAATATTCGGCATGCTAATTACATTGCCGGTTGCCAAATTGCATTATCCCTTATAGTTTCCGAGATATGGACTATCGATAATTTACACCTTAGGCTCTGCTTCTAACTTGGGCCCAAATTGTAAAATGGTCTTATCTATTGGCGATTTCGTTCCAATTCACATTCCAAGTAATATTCGGCATGCTAATTACATTGCCGGTTGCCAAATTGCATTATCTCTTATAGTTTCCGAGATATGGACTATCGATAATTTACACCTTAGGCTCTGCTTCTAACTTGGGCCCAAATTGTAAAATGGTCTTATCTATTGGCGATTTCGTTCCAATTCACATTCCAAGTAATATTCGGCATGCTAATTACATTGCCGGTTGCCAAATTGCATTATCTCTTATAGTTTCCGAGATATGGACTATCGATAATTTACACCTTAGGCTCTGCTTCTAACTTGGGCCCAAATTGTAAAATGGTCTTATCTATTGGCGATTTCGTTCCAATTCACATTCCAAGTAATATTCGGCATGCTAATTACATTGCCGGTTGCCAAATTGCATTATCTCTTATAGTTTCCGAGATATGGACTATCGATAATTTACACCTTAGGCTCTGCTTCTAACTTGGGCCCAAATTGTAAAATGGTCTTATCTATTGGCGATTTCGTTCCAATTCACATTCCAAGTAATATTCGGCATGCTAATTACATTGCCGGTTGCCAAATTGCATTATCTCTTATAGTTTCCGAGATATGGACTATCGATAATTTACACCTTAGGCTCTGCTTCTAACTTGGGCCCAAATTGTAAAATGGTCTTATCTATTGGCGATTTCGTTCCAATTCACATTCCAAGTAATATTCGGCATGCTAATTACATTGCCGGTTGCCAAATTGCATTATCTCTTATAGTTTCCGAGATATGGACTATCGATAATTTACACCTTAGGCTCTGCTTCTAACTTGGGCCCAAATTGTAAAATGGTCTTATCTATTGGCGATTTCGTTCCAATTCACATTCCAAGTAATATTCGGCATGCTAATTACATTGCCGGTTGCCAAATTGCATTATCTCTTATAGTTTCCGAGATATGGACTATCGATAATTTACACCTTAGGCTCTGCTTCTAACTTGGGCCCAAATTGTAAAATGGTCTTATCTATTGGCGATTTCGTTCCAATTCACATTCCAAGTAATATTCGGCATGCTAATTACATTGCCGGTTGCCAAATTGCATTATCTCTTATAGTTTCCGAGATATGGACTATCGATAATTTACACCTTAGGCTCTGCTTCTAACTTGGGCCCAAATTGTAAAATGGTCTTATCTATTGGCGATTTCGTTCCAATTCACATTCCAAGTAATATTCGGCATGCTAATTACATTGCCGGTTGCCAAATTGCATTATCTCTTATAGTTTCCGAGATATGGACTATCGATAATTTACACCTTAGGCTCTGCTTCTAACTTGGGCCCAAATTGTAAAATGGTCTTATCTATTGGCGATTTCGTTCCAATTCACATTCCAAGTAATATTCGGCATGCTAATTACATTGCCGGTTGCCAAATTGCATTATCTCTTATAGTTTCCGAGATATGGACTATCGATAATTTACACCTTAGGCTCTGCTTCTAACTTGGGCCCAAATTGTAAAATGGTCTTATCTATTGGCGATTTCGTTCCAATTCACATTCCAAGTAATATTCGGCATGCTAATTACATTGCCGGTTGCCAAATTGCATTATCTCTTATAGTTTCCGAGATATGGACTATCGATAATTTACACCTTAGGCTCTGCTTCTAACTTGGGCCCAAATTGTAAAATGGTCTTATCTATTGGCGATTTCGTTCCAATTCACATTCCAAGTAATATTCGGCATGCTAATTACATTGCCGGTTGCCAAATTGCATTATCTCTTATAGTTTCCGAGATATGGACTATCGATAATTTACACCTTAGGCTCTGCTTCTAACTTGGGCCCAAATTGTAAAATGGTCTTATCTATTGGCGATTTCGTTCCAATTCACATTCCAAGTAATATTCGGCATGCTAATTACATTGCCGGTTGCCAAATTGCATTATCTCTTATAGTTTCCGAGATATGGACTATCGATAATTTACACCTTAGGCTCTGCTTCTAACTTGGGCCCAAATTGTAAAATGGTCTTATCTATTGGCGATTTCGTTCCAATTCACATTCCAAGTAATATTCGGCATGCTAATTACATTGCCGGTTGCCAAATTGCATTATCTCTTATAGTTTCCGAGATATGGACTATCGATAATTTACACCTTAGGCTCTGCTTCTAACTTGGGCCCAAATTGTAAAATGGTCTTATCTATTGGCGATTTCGTTCCAATTCACATTCCAAGTAATATTCGGCATGCTAATTACATTGCCGGTTGCCAAATTGCATTATCTCTTATAGTTTCCGAGATATGGACTATCGATAATTTACACCTTAGGCTCTGCTTCTAACTTGGGCCCAAATTGTAAAATGGTCTTATCTATTGGCGATTTCGTCCCAATTCACATTCCAAGTGATATTCGGCATGCTAATTACATTGCCGGTTGCGAAATTGCATTATCTCTTATAGTTTCCGAGATATGGACTATCGATAATTTACACCTTAGGCTCTGCTTCTAACTTGGGCCCAAATTGTAAAATGGTCTTATCTATTGGCGATTTCGTTCCAATTCACATTCCAAGTAATATTCGGCATGCTAATTACATTGCCGGTTGCCAAATTGCATTATCTCTTATAGTTTCCGAGATATGGACTATCGATAATTTACACCTTAGGCTCTGCTTCTAACTTGGGCCCAAATTGTAAAATGGTCTTATCTATTGGCGATTTCGTCCCAATTCACATTCCAAGTGATAATCGGCATGCTAATTACATTGCCGGTTGCGAAATTGCATTATCTCTTATAGTTTCCGAGATATGGACTATCAATAATTTACACCTTAGGCTCTGCTTCTAACTTGGGCCCAAATTGTAAAATGGTCTTATCTATTGGCGATTTCGTTCCAATTCACATTCCAAGTAATATTCGGCATGCTAATTACATTGCCGGTTGCCAAATTGCATTATCTCTTATAGTTTCCGAGATATGGACTATCGATAATTTACACCTTAGGCTCTGCTTCTAACTTGGGCCCAAATTGTAAAATGGTCTTATCTATTGGCGATTTCGTTCCAATTCACATTCCAAGTAATATTCGGCATGCTAATTACATTGCCGGTTGCCAAATTGCATTATCTCTTATAGTTTCCGAGATATGGACTATCGATAATTTACACCTTAGGCTCTGCTTCTAACTTGGGCCCAAATTGTAAAATGGTCTTATCTATTGGCGATTTCGTCCCAATTCACATTCCAAGTGATAATCGGTATGCTAATTACATTGCCGGTTGCGAAATTGCATTATCTCTTATAGTTTCCGAGATATGGACTATCAATAATTTACACCTTAGGCTCTGCTTCTAACTTGGGCCCAAATTGTAAAATGGTCTTATCTATTGGCGATTTCGTTCCAATTCACATTCCAAGTAATATTCGGCATGCTAATTACATTGCCGGTTGCCAAATTGCATTATCTCTTATAGTTTCCGAGATATGGACTATCGATAATTTACACCTTAGGCTCTGCTTCTAACTTGGGCCCAAATTGTAAAATGGTCTTATCTATTGGCGATTTCGTTCCAATTCACATTCCAAGTAATATTCGGCATGCTAATTACATTGTCGGTTGCCAAATTGCATTATCTCTTATAGTTTCCGAGATATGGACTATCGATAATTTACACCTTAGGCTCTGCTTCTAACTTGGGCCCAAATTGTAAAATGGTCTTATCTATTGGCGATTTCGTTCCAATTCACATTCCAAGTAATATTCGGCATGCTAATTACATTGCCGGTTGCCAAATTGCATTATCTCTTATAGTTTCCGAGATATGGACTATCGATAATTTACACCTTAGGCTCTGCTTCTAACTTGGGCCCAAATTGTAAAATGGTCTTATCTATTGGCGATTTCGTTCTAATTCACATTCCAAGTAATATTCGTCATGCTAATTACATTGCCGGTTGCCAAATTGCATTATCTCTTATAGTTTCCGAGATATGGACTATAGATAATTTACACCTTAGGCTCTGCTTCTAACTTGGGCCCAAATTGTAAAATGGTCTTATCTATTGGCGATTTCGTTCCAATTCACATTCCAAGTAATATTCGGCATGCTAATTACATTGCCGGTTGCCAAATTGCATTATCTCTTATAGTTTCCGAGATATGGACTATCGATAATTTACACCATAGGCTCTGCTTATAACTTGGGCCCAAATTGTAAAATGGTCTTATCTATTGGCGATTTCGTTCCAATTCACATTCCAAGTAATATTCGGCATGCTAATTACATTGCCGGTTGCCAAATTGCATTATCTCTTATAGTTTCCGAGATATGGACTATCGATAATTTACACCTTAGGCTCTGCTTCTAACTTGGGCCCAAATTGTAAAATGGTCTTATCTATTGGCGATTTCGTTCCAATTCACATTCCAAGTAATATTCGGCATGCTAATTACATTGCCGGTTGCCAAATTGCATTATCCCTTATAGTTTCCGAGATATGGACTATCGATAATTTACACCTTAGGCTCTGCTTCTAACTTGGGCCCAAATTGTAAAATGGTCTTATCTATTGGCGATTTCGTTCCAATTCACATTCCAAGTAATATTCGGCATGCTAATTACATTGCCGGTTGCCAAATTGCATTATCTCTTATAGTTTCCGAGATATGGACTATCGATAATTTACACCTTAGGCTCTGCTTCTAACTTGGGCCCAAATTGTAAAATGGTCTTATCTATTGGCGATTTCGTTCTAATTCACATTCCAAGTAATATTCGGCATGCTAATTACATTGCCGGTTGCCAAATTGCATTATCTCTTATAGTTTCCGAGATATGGACTATCGATAATTTACACCTTAGGCTCTGCTTCTAACTTGGGCCCAAATTGTAAAATGGTCTTATCTATTGGCGATTTCGTTCCAATTCACATTCCAAGTAATATTCGGCATGCTAATTACATTGCCGGTTGCCAAATTGCATTATCTCTTATAGTTTCCGAGATATGGACTATCGATAATTTACACCTTAGGCTCTGCTTATAACTTGGGCCCAAATTGTAAAATGGTCTTATCTATTGGCGATTTCGTTCCAATTCACATTCCAAGTAATATTCGGCATGCTAATTACATTGCCGGTTGCCAAATTGCATTATCTCTTATAGTTTCCGAGATATGGACTATCGATAATTTACACCTTAGGCTCTGCTTCTAACTTGGGCCCAAATTGTAAAATGGTCTTATCTATTGGCGATTTCGTTCCAATTCACATTCCAAGTAATATTCGGCATGCTAATTACATTGCCGGTTGCCAAATTGCATTATCTCTTATAGTTTCCGAGATATGGACTATCGATAATTTACACCTTAGGCTCTGCTTCTAACTTGGGCCCAAATTGTAAAATGGTCTTATCTATTGGCGATTTCGTTCCAATTCACATTCCAAGTAATATTCGGCATGCTAATTACATTGCCGGTTGCCAAATTGCATTATCTCTTATAGTTTCCGAGATATGGACTATCGATAATTTACACCTTAGGCTCTGCTTCTAACTTGGGCCCAAATTGTAAAATGGTCTTATCTATTGGCGATTTCGTTCCAATTCACATTCCAAGTAATATTCGGCATGCTAATTACATTGCCGGTTGCCAAATTGCATTAACTCTTATAGTTTCCGAGATATGGACTATCGATAATTTACACCTTAGGCTCTGCTTCTAACTTGGGCCCAAATTGTAAAATGGTCTTATCTATTGGCGATTTCGTTCCAATTCACATTCCAAGTAATATTCGGCATGCTAATTACATTGCCGGTTGCCAAATTGCATTATCTCTTATAGTTTCCGAGATATGGACTATCGATAATTTACACCTTAGGCTCTGCTTCTAACTTGGGCCCAAATTGTAAAATGGTCTTATCTATTGGCGATTTCGTTCCAATTCACATTCCAAGTAATATTCGGCATGCTAATTACATTGCCGGTTGCCAAATTGCATTATCTCTTATAGTTTCCGAGATATGGACTATCGATAATTTACACCTTAGGCTCTGCTTCTAACTTGGGCCCAAATTGTAAAATGGTCTTATCTATTGGCGATTTCGTTCCAATTCACATTCCAAGTAATATTCGGCATGCTAATTACATTGCCGGTTGCCAAATTGCATTATCTCTTATAGTTTCCGAGATATGGACTATCGATAGTTTACACCTTAGGCTCTGCTTCTAACTTGGGCCCAAATTGTAAAATGGTCTTATCTATTGGCGATTTCGTTCCAATTCACATTCCAAGTAATATTCGGCATGCTAATTACATTGCCGGTTGCCAAATTGCATTATCTCTTATAGTTTCCGAGATATGGACTATCGATAATTTACACCATAGGCTCTGCTTATAACTTGGGCCCAAATTGTAAAATGGTCTTATCTATTGGCGATTTCGTTCCAATTCACATTCCAAGTAATATTCGGCATGCTAATTACATTGCCGGTTGCCAAATTGCATTATCTCTTATAGTTTCCGAGATATGGACTATCGATAATTTACACCTTAGGCTCTGCTTCTAACTTGGGCCCAAATTGTAAAATGGTCTTATCTATTGGCGATTTCGTTCCAATTCACATTCCAAGTAATATTCGGCATGCTAATTACATTGCCGGTTGCCAAATTGCATTATCCCTTATAGTTTCCGAGATATGGACTATCGATAATTTACACCTTAGGCTCTGCTTCTAACTTGGGCCCAAATTGTAAAATGGTCTTATCTATTGGCGATTTCGTTCCAATTCACATTCCAAGTAATATTCGGCATGCTAATTACATTGCCGGTTGCCAAATTGCATTAACTCTTATAGTTTCCGAGATATGGACTATCGATAATTTACACCTTAGGCTCTGCTTCTAACTTGGGCCCAAATTGTAAAATGGTCTTATCTATTGGCGATTTCGTTCCAATTCACATTCCAAGTAATATTCGGCATGCTAATTACATTGCCGGTTGCCAAATTGCATTATCTCTTATAGTTTCCGAGATATGGACTATCGATAATTTACACCTTAGGCTCTGCTTCTAACTTGGGCCCAAATTGTAAAATGGTCTTATCTATTGGCGATTTCGTTCCAATTCACATTCCAAGTAATATTCGGCATGCTAATTACATTGCCGGTTGCCAAATTGCATTATCTCTTATAGTTTCCGAGATATGGACTATCGATAATTTACACCTTAGGCTCTGCTTCTAACTTGGGCCCAAATTGTAAAATGGTCTTATCTATTGGCGATTTCGTTCCAATTCACATTCCAAGTAATATTCGGCATGCTAATTACATTGCCGGTTGCCAAATTGCATTATCTCTTATAGTTTCCGAGATATGGACTATCGATAATTTACACCTTAGGCTCTGCTTCTAACTTGGGCCCAAATTGTAAAATGGTCTTATCTATTGGCGATTTCGTTCTAATTCACATTCCAAGTAATATTCGTCATGCTAATTACATTGCCGGTTGCCAAATTGCATTATCTCTTATAGTTTCCGAGATATGGACTATCGATAATTTACACCTTAGGCTCTGCTTCTAACTTGGGCCCAAATTGTAAAATGGTCTTATCTATTGGCGATTTCGTTCCAATTCACATTCCAAGTAATATTCGGCATGCTAATTACATTGCCGGTTGCCAAATTGCATTATCTCTTATAGTTTCCGAGATATGGACTATCGATAATTTACACCATAGGCTCTGCTTATAACTTGGGCCCAAATTGTAAAATGGCCTTATCTATTGGCGATTTCGTTCCAATTCACATTCCAAGTAATATTCGGCATGCTAATTACATTGCCGGTTGCCAAATTGCATTATCTCTTATAGTTTCCGAGATATGGACTATCGATAATTTACACCTTAGGCTCTGCTTCTAACTTGGGCCCAAATTGTAAAATGGTCTTATCTATTGGCGATTTCGTTCCAATTCACATTCCAAGTAATATTCGGCATGCTAATTACATTGCCGGTTGCCAAATTGCATTATCTCTTATAGTTTCCGAGATATGGACTATCGATAATTTACACCTTAGGCTCTGCTTCTAACTTGGGCCCAAATTGTAAAATGGTCTTATCTATTGGCGATTTCGTTCTAATTCACATTCCAAGTAATATTCGTCATGCTAATTACATTGCCGGTTGCCAAATTGCATTATCTCTTATAGTTTCCGAGATATGGACTATCGATAATTTACACCTTAGGCTCTGCTTCTAACTTGGGCCCAAATTGTAAAATGGTCTTATCTATTGGCGATTTCGTTCCAATTCACATTCCAAGTAATATTCGGCATGCTAATTACATTGCCGGTTGCCAAATTGCATTATCTCTTATAGTTTCCGAGATATGGACTATCGATAATTTACACCATAGGCTCTGCTTATAACTTGGGCCCAAATTGTAAAATGGCCTTATCTATTGGCGATTTCGTTCCAATTCACATTCCAAGTAATATTCGGCATGCTAATTACATTGCCGGTTGCCAAATTGCATTATCTCTTATAGTTTCCGAGATATGGACTATCGATAATTTACACCTTAGGCTCTGCTTCTAACTTGGGCCCAAATTGTAAAATGGTCTTATCTATTGGCGATTTCGTTCCAATTCACATTCCAAGTAATATTCGGCATGCTAATTACATTGCCGGTTGCCAAATTGCATTATCTCTTATAGTTTCCGAGATATGGACTATCGATTATTTACACTTTAGGCTCTGCTTCTAACTTGGGCCCAAATTGTAAAATGGTCTTATCTATTGGCGATTTCGTTCCAATTCACATTCCAAGTAATATTCGGCATGCTAATTACATTGCCGGTTGCCAAATTGCATTATCTCTTATAGTTTCCGAGATATGGACTATCGATAATTTACACCTTAGGCTCTGCTTCTAACTTGGGCCCAAATTGTAAAATGGTCTTATCTATTGGCGATTTCGTCCCAATTCACATTCCAAGTGATAATCGGCATGCTAATTACATTGCCGGTTGCGAAATTGCATTATCTCTTATAGTTTCCGAGATATGGACTATCAATAATTTACACCTTAGGCTCTGCTTCTAACTTGGGCCCAAATTGTAAAATGGTCTTATCTATTGGCGATTTCGTTCCAATTCACATTCCAAGTAATATTCGGCATGCTAATTACATTGCCGGTTGCCAAATTGCATTATCTCTTATAGTTTCCGAGATATGGACTATCGATAATTTACACCTTAGGCTCTGCTTCTAACTTGGGCCCAAATTGTAAAATGGTCTTATCTATTGGCGATTTCGTTCCAATTCACATTCCAAGTAATATTCGGCATGCTAATTACATTGCCGGTTGCCAAATTGCATTATCTCTTATAGTTTCCGAGATATGGACTATCGATAATTTACACCTTAGGCTCTGCTTCTAACTTGGGCCCAAATTGTAAAATGGTCTTATCTATTGGCGATTTCGTTCCAATTCACATTCCAAGTAATATTCGGCATGCTAATTACATTGCCGGTTGCCAAATTGCATTATCTCTTATAGTTTCCGAGATATGGACTATCAATAATTTACACCTTAGGCTCTGCTTCTAACTTGGGCCCAAATTGTAAAATGGTCTTATCTATTGGCGATTTCGTTCCAATTCACATTCCAAGTAATATTCGGCATGCTAATTACATTGCCGGTTGCGAAATTGCATTATCTCTTATAGTTTCCGAGATATGGACTATCAATAATTTGCACCTTAGGCTCTGCTTCTAACTTGGGCCCAAATTGTAAAATGGTCTTATCTATTGGCGATTTCGTTCCAATTCACATTCCAAGTAATATTCGGCATGCTAATTACATTGCCGGTTGCCAAATTGCATTATCTCTTATAGTTTCCGAGATATGGACTATCGATAATTTACACCTTAGGCTCTGCTTATAACTTGGGCCCAAATCGTAAAATGGTCTTATCTATTGGCTATTTCGTTCCAATTCACATTCCAAGTAATATTCGGCATGCTAATTACATTGCCGGTTGCCAAATTGCATTATCTCTTATAGTTTCCGAGATATGGACTATCGATAATTTACACCATAGGCTCTGCTTATAACTTGGGCCCAAATTGTAAAATGGCCTTATCTATTGGCGATTTCGTTCCAATTCACATTCCAAGTAATATTCGGCATGCTAATTACATTGCCGGTTGCCAAATTGCATTATCTCTTATAGTTTCCGAGATATGGACTATCGATAATTTACACCTTAGGCTCTGCTTCTAACTTGGGCCCAAATTGTAAAATGGTCTTATCTATTGGCGATTTCGTTCCAATTCTCATTCCAAGTAATATTCGGCATGCTAATTACATTGCCGGTTGCCAAATTGCATTATCTCTTATAGTTTCCGAGATATGGACTATCGATAATTTACACCTTAGGCTCTGCTTCTAACTAGGGCCCAAATTGTAAAATGGTCTTATCTATTGGCGATTTCGTTCCAATTCACATTCCAAGTAATATTCGGCATGCTAATTACATTGCCGGTTGCCAAATTGCATTATCTCTTATAGTTTCCGAGATATGGACTATCGATAATTTACACCTTAGGCTCTGCTTCTAACTTGGGCCCAAATTGTAAAATGGTCTTATCTATTGGCGATTTCGTTCCAATTCACATTCCAAGTAATATTCGGCATGCTAATTACATTGCCGGTTGCCAAATTGCATTATCTCTTATAGTTTCCGAGATATGGACTATCGATAATTTACACCTTAGGCTCTGCTTCTAACTTGGGCCCAAATTGTAAAATGGTCTTATCTATTGGCGATTTCGTCCCAATTCACATTCCAAGTGATAATCGGCATGCTAATTACATTGCCGGTTGCGAAATTGCATTATCTCTTATAGTTTCCGAGATATGGACTATCCATAATTTACACCTTAGGCTCTGCTTCTAACTTGGGCCCAAATTGTAAAATGGTCTTATCTATTGGCGATTTCGTTCCAATTCACATTCCAAGTAATATTCGGCATGCTAATTACATTGCCGGTTGCCAAATTGCATTATCTCTTATAGTTTCCGAGATATGGACTATCGATAATTTACACCTTAGGCTCTGCTTCTAACTTGGGCCCAAATTGTAAAATGGTCTTATCTATTGGCGATTTCGTTCCAATTCACATTCCAAGTAATATTCGGCATGCTAATTACATTGCCGGTTGCCAAATTGCATTATCTCTTATAGTTTCCGAGATATGGACTATCGATAATTTACACCTTAGGCTCTGCTTCTAACTTGGGCCCAAATTGTAAAATGGTCTTATCTATTGGCGATTTCGTCCCAATTCACATTCCAAGTGATAATCGGTATGCTAATTACATTGCCGGTTGCGAAATTGCATTATCTCTTATAGTTTCCGAGATATGGACTATCAATAATTTACACCTTAGGCTCTGCTTCTAACTTGGGCCCAAATTGTAAAATGGTCTTATCTATTGGCGATTTCGTTCCAATTCACATTCCAAGTAATATTCGGCATGCTAATTACATTGCCGGTTGCCAAATTGCATTATCTCTTATAGTTTCCGAGATATGGACTATCGATAATTTACACCTTAGGCTCTGCTTCTAACTTGGGCCCAAATTGTAAAATGGTCTTATCTATTGGCGATTTCGTTCCAATTCACATTCCAAGTAATATTCGGCATGCTAATTACATTGCCGGTTGCCAAATTGCATTATCTCTTATAGTTTCCGAGATATGGACTATCGATAATTTACACCTTAGGCTCTGCTTCTAACTTGGGCCCAAATTGTAAAATGGTCTTATCTATTGGCGATTTCGTTCCAATTCACATTCCAAGTAATATTCGGCATGCTAATTACATTGCCGGTTGCCAAATTGCATTATCTCTTATAGTTTCCGAGATATGGACTATCGATAATTTACACCTTAGGCTCTGCTTCTAACTTGGGCCCAAATTGTAAAATGGTCTTATCTATTGGCGATTTCGTTCTAATTCACATTCCAAGTAATATTCGTCATGCTAATTATATTGCCGGTTGCCAAATTGCATTATCTCTTATAGTTTCCGAGATATGGACTATCGATAATTTACACCTTAGGCTCTGCTTCTAACTTGGGCCCAAATTGTAAAATGGTCTTATCTATTGGCGATTTCGTTCCAATTCACATTCCAAGTAATATTCGGCATGCTAATTACATTGCCGGTTGCCAAATTGCATTATCTCTTATAGTTTACGAGATATGGACTATCGATAATTTACACCATAGGCTCTGCTTATAACTTGGGCCCAAATTGTAAAATGGTCTTATCTATTGGCGATTTCGTTCCAATTCACATTCCAAGTAATATTCGGCATGCTAATTACATTGCCGGTTGCCAAATTGCATTATCTCTTATAGTTTCCGAGATATGGACTATCGATAATTTACACCTTAGGCTCTGCTTCTAACTTGGGCCCAAATTGTAAAATGGTCTTATCTATTGGCGATTTCGTTCCAATTCACATTCCAAGTAATATTCGGCATGCTAATTACATTGCCGGTTGCCAAATTGCATTATCCCTTATAGTTTCCGAGATATGGACTATCGATAATTTACACCTTAGGCTCTGCTTCTAACTTGGGCCCAAATTGTAAAATGGTCTTATCTATTGGCGATTTCGTTCCAATTCACATTCCAAGTACTATTCGGCATGCTAATTACATTGCCGGTTGCCAAATTGCATTAAGTCTTATAGTTTCCGAGATATGGACTATCGATAATTTACACCTTAGGCTCTGCTTCTAACTTGGGCCCAAATTGTAAAATGGTCTTATCTATTGGCGATTTCGTTCCAATTCACATTCCAAGTAATATTCGGCATGCTAATTACATTGCCGGTTGCCAAATTGCATTATCTCTTATAGTTTCCGAGATATGGACTATCGATAATTTACACCATAGGCTCTGCTTATAACTTGGGCCCAAATTGTAAAATGGCCTTATCTATTGGCGATTTCGTTCCAATTCACATTCCAAGTAATATTCGGCATGCCAATTACATTGCCGGTTGCCAAATTGCATTATCTCTTATAGTTTCCGAGATATGGACTATCGATAATTTACACCTTAGGCTCTGCTTCTAACTTGGGCCCAAATTGTAAAATGGTCTTATCTATTGGCGATTTCGTTCCAATTCACATTCCAAGTAATATTCGGCATGCTAATTACATTGCCGGTTGCCAAATTGCATTATCTCTTATAGTTTCCGAGATATGGACTATCGATAATTTATACCTTAGGCTCTGCTTCTAACTTGGGCCCAAATTGTAAAATGGTCTTATCTATTGGCGATTTCGTCCCAATTCACATTCCAAGTGATAATCGGCATGCTAATTACATTGCCGGTTGCGAAATTGCATTATCTCTTATAGTTTCCGAGATATGGACTATCAATAATTTACACCTTAGGCTCTGCTTCTAACTTGGGCCCAAATTGTAAAATGGTCTTATCTATTGGCGATTTCGTTCCAATTCACATTCCAAGTAATATTCGGCATGCTAATTACATTGCCGGTTGCCAAATTGCATTATCTCTTATAGTTTCCGAGATATGGACTATCGATAATTTACACCTTAGGCTCTGCTTCTAACTTGGGCCCAAATTGTAAAATGGTCTTATCTATTGGCGATTTCGTTCCAATTCACATTCCAAGTAATATTCGGCATGCTAATTACATTGCCGGTTGCCAAATTGCATTATCTCTTATAGTTTCCGAGATATGGACTATCGATAATTTACACCTTAGGCTCTGCTTCTAACTTGGGCCCAAATTGTAAAATGGTCTTATCTATTGGCGATTTCGTCCCAATTCACATTCCAAGTGATAATCGGTATGCTAATTACATTGCCGGTTGCGAAATTGCATTATCTCTTATAGTTTCCGAGATATGGACTATCAATAATTTACACCTTAGGCTCTGCTTCTAACTTGGGCCCAAATTGTAAAATGGTCTTATCTATTGGCGATTTCGTTCCAATTCACATTCCAAGTAATATTCGGCATGCTAATTACATTGCCGGTTGCCAAATTGCATTATCTCTTATAGTTTCCGAGATATGGACTATCGATAATTTACACCTTAGGCTCTGCTTCTAACTTGGGCCCAAATTGTAAAATGGTCTTATCTATTGGCGATTTCGTTCCAATTCACATTCCAAGTAATATTCGGCATGCTAATTACATTGCCGGTTGCCAAATTGCATTATCTCTTATAGTTTCCGAGATATGGACTATCGATAATTTACACCATAGGCTCTGCTTATAACTTGGGCCCAAATTGTAAAATGGTCTTATCTATTGGCGATTTCGTTCCAATTCACATTCCAAGTAATATTCGGCATGCTAATTACATTGCCGGTTGCCAAATTGCATTATCTCTTATAGTTTCCGAGATATGGACTATCGATAATTTACACCTTAGGCTCTGCTTCTAACTTGGGCCCAAATTGTAAAATGGTCTTATCTATTGGCGATTTCGTTCCAATTCACATTCCAAGTAATATTCGGCATGCTAATTACATTGCCGGTTGCCAAATTGCATTATCCCTTATAGTTTCCGAGATATGGACTATCGATAATTTACACCTTAGGCTCTGCTTCTAACTTGGGCCCAAATTGTAAAATGGTCTTATCTATTGGCGATTTCGTTCCAATTCACATTCCAAGTAATATTCGGCATGCTAATTACATTGCCGGTTGCCAAATTGCATTAACTCTTATAGTTTCCGAGATATGGACTATCGATAATTTACACCTTAGGCTCTGCTTCTAACTTGGGCCCAAATTGTAAAATGGTCTTATCTATTGGCGATTTCGTTCCAATTCACATTCCAAGTAATATTCGGCATGCTAATTACATTGCCGGTTGCCAAATTGCATTATCTCTTATAGTTTCCGAGATATGGACTATCGATAATTTACACCTTAGGCTCTGCTTCTAACTTGGGCCCAAATTGTAAAATGGTCTTATCTATTGGCGATTTCGTTCCAATTCACATTCCAAGTAATATTCGGCATGCTAATTACATTGCCGATTGCCAAATTGCATTATCTCTTATAGTTTCCGAGATATGGACTATCGATAATTTACACCTTAGGCTCTGCTTCTAACTTGGGCCCAAATTGTAAAATGGTCTTATCTATTGGCGATTTCGTTCCAATTCACATTCCAAGTAATATTCGGCATGCTAATTACATTGCCGGTTGCCAAATTGCATTATCTCTTATAGTTTCCGAGATATGGACTATCGATAATTTACACCTTAGGCTCTGCTTCTAACTTGGGCCCAAATTGTAAAATGGTCTTATCTATTGGCGATTTCGTTCTAATTCACATTCCAAGTAATATTCGTCATGCTAATTACATTGCCGGTTGCCAAATTGCATTATCTCTTATAGTTTCCGAGATATGGACTATCGATAATTTACACCTTAGGCTCTGCTTCTAACTTGGGCCCAAATTGTAAAATGGTCTTATCTATTGGCGATTTCGTTCCAATTCACATTCCAAGTAATATTCGGCATGCTAATTACATTGCCGGTTGCCAAATTGCATTATCTCTTATAGTTTCCGAGATATGGACTATCGATAATTTACACCATAGGCTCTGCTTATAACTTGGGCCCAAATTGTAAAATGGCCTTATCTATTGGCGATTTCGTTCCAATTCACATTCCAAGTAATATTCGGCATGCTAATTACATTGCCGGTTGCCAAATTGCATTATCTCTTATAGTTTCCGAGATATGGACTATCGATAATTTACACCTTAGGCTCTGCTTCTAACTTGGGCCCAAATTGTAAAATGGTCTTATCTATTGGCGATTTCGTTCCAATTCACATTCCAAGTAATATTCGGCATGCTAATTACATTGCCGGTTGCCAAATTGCATTATCTCTTATAGTTTCCGAGATATGGACTATCGATAATTTACACCTTAGGCTCTGCTTCTAACTTGGGCCCAAATTGTAAAATGGTCTTATCTATTGGCGATTTCGTTCTAATTCACATTCCAAGTAATATTCGTCATGCTAATTACATTGCCGGTTGCCAAATTGCATTATCTCTTATAGTTTCCGAGATATGGACTATCGATAATTTACACCTTAGGCTCTGCTTCTAACTTGGGCCCAAATTGTAAAATGGTCTTATCTATTGGCGATTTCGTTCCAATTCACATTCCAAGTAATATTCGGCATGCTAATTACATTGCCGGTTGCCAAATTGCATTATCTCTTATAGTTTCCGAGATATGGACTATCGATAATTTACACCATAGGCTCTGCTTATAACTTGGGCCCAAATTGTAAAATGGCCTTATCTATTGGCGATTTCGTTCCAATTCACATTCCAAGTAATATTCGGCATGCTAATTACATTGCCGGTTGCCAAATTGCATTATCTCTTATAGTTTCCGAGATATGGACTATCGATAATTTACACCTTAGGCTCTGCTTCTAACTTGGGCCCAAATTGTAAAATGGTCTTATCTATTGGCGATTTCGTTCCAATTCACATTCCAAGTAATATTCGGCATGCTAATTACATTGCCGGTTGCCAAATTGCATTATCTCTTATAGTTTCCGAGATATGGACTATCGATTATTTACACTTTAGGCTCTGCTTCTAACTTGGGCCCAAATTGTAAAATGGTCTTATCTATTGGCGATTTCGTTCCAATTCACATTCCAAGTAATATTCGGCATGCTAATTACATTGCCGGTTGCCAAATTGCATTATCTCTTATAGTTTCCGAGATATGGACTATCGATAATTTACACCTTAGGCTCTGCTTCTAACTTGGGCCCAAATTGTAAAATGGTCTTATCTATTGGCGATTTCGTCCCAATTCACATTCCAAGTGATAATCGGCATGCTAATTACATTGCCGGTTGCGAAATTGCATTATCTCTTATAGTTTCCGAGATATGGACTATCAATAATTTACACCTTAGGCTCTGCTTCTAACTTGGGCCCAAATTGTAAAATGGTCTTATCTATTGGCGATTTCGTTCCAATTCACATTCCAAGTAATATTCGGCATGCTAATTACATTGCCGGTTGCCAAATTGCATTATCTCTTATAGTTTCCGAGATATGGACTATCGATAATTTACACCTTAGGCTCTGCTTCTAACTTGGGCCCAAATTGTAAAATGGTCTTATCTATTGGCGATTTCGTTCCAATTCACATTCCAAGTAATATTCGGCATGCTAATTACATTGCCGGTTGCCAAATTGCATTATCTCTTATAGTTTCCGAGATATGGACTATCGATAATTTACACCTTAGGCTCTGCTTCTAACTTGGGCCCAAATTGTAAAATGGTCTTATCTATTGGCGATTTCGTTCCAATTCACATTCCAAGTAATATTCGGCATGCTAATTACATTGCCGGTTGCCAAATTGCATTATCTCTTATAGTTTCCGAGATATGGACTATCAATAATTTACACCTTAGGCTCTGCTTCTAACTTGGGCCCAAATTGTAAAATGGTCTTATCTATTGGCGATTTCGTTCCAATTCACATTCCAAGTAATATTCGGCATGCTAATTACATTGCCGGTTGCGAAATTGCATTATCTCTTATAGTTTCCGAGATATGGACTATCAATAATTTGCACCTTAGGCTCTGTTTCTAACTTGAGCCCAAATTGTAAAATGGTCTTATCTATTGGCGATTTCGTTCCAATTCACATTCCAAGTAATATTCGGCATGCTAATTACATTGCCGGTTGCCAAATTGCATTATCTCTTATAGTTTCCGAGATATGGACTATCGATAATTTACACCTTAGGCTCTGCTTCTAACTTGGGCCCAAATCGTAAAATGGTCTTATCTATTGGCTATTTCGTTCCAATTCACATTCCAAGTAATATTCGGCATGCTAATTACATTGCCGGTTGCCAAATTGCATTATCTCTTATAGTTTCCGAGATATGGACTATCAATAATTTACAACATAGGCTCTGCTTCTAACTTGGGCCCAAATTGTAAAATGGTCTTATCTATTGGCGATTTCGTTCCAATTCACATTCCAAGAAATATTCGGCATGCTAATTACATTGCCGGTTGCCAAATTGCATTATCTCTTATAGTTTCCGAGATATGGACTATCGATAATTTACACCTTAGGCTCTGCTTCTAACTTGGGCCCAAATTGTAAAATGGTCTTATCTATTGGCGATTTCGTTCCAATTCACACTCCAAGTAATATTCGGCATGCTAATTACATTGCCGGTTGCGAAATTGCATTATCTCTTATAGTTTCCGAGATATGGACTATCGATAATTTACACCTTAGGCTCTGCTTCTAACTTGGGCCCAAATTGTAAAATGGTCTTATCTATTGGCGATTTCGTTCCAATTCACATTCCAAGTAATATTCGGCATGCTAATTACATTGCCGGTTGCCAAATTGCATTATCTCTTATAGTTTCCGAGATATGGACTATCGATAATTTACACCTTAGGCTCTGCTTCTAACTTGGGCCCAAATTGTAAAATGGTCTTATCTATTGGCGATTTCGTTCCAATTCACATTCCAAGTAATATTCGGCATGCTAATTACATTGCCGGTTGCCAAATTGCATTATCTCTTATAGTTTCCGAGATATGGACTATCGATAATTTACACCTTAGGCTCTGCTTCTAACTTGGGCCCAAATTGTAAAATGGTCTTATCTATTGGCGATTTCGTCCCAATTCACATTCCAAGTGATATTCGGCATGCTAATTACATTGCCGGTTGCCAAATTGCATTATCTCTTATAGTTTCCGAGATATGGACTATCGATAATTTACACCTTAGGCTCTGCTTCTAACTTGGGCCCAAATTGTAAAATGGTCTTATCTATTGGCGATTTCGTTCCAATTCACATTCCAAGTAATATTCGGCATGCTAATTACATTGCCGGTTGCGAAATTGCATTATCTCTTATAGTTTACGAGATATGGACTATCAATAATTTACACCTTAGGCTCTGCTTCTAACTTGGGCCCAAATTGTAAAATGGTCTTATCTATTGGCGATTTCGTTCCAATTCACATTCCAAGTAATATTCGGCATGCTAATTACATTGCCGGTTGCGAAATTGCATTATCTCTTATAGTTTCCGAGATATGGACTATCAATAATTTACACCTTAGGCTCTGCTTCTAACTTGGGCCCAAATTGTAAAATGGTCTTATCTATTGGCGATTTCGTTCCAATTCACATTCCAAGTAATATTCGGCATGCTAATTACACTGCCGGTTGCCAAATTGCATTATCTCTTATAGTTTCCGAGATATGGACTATCGATAATTTACACCTTAGGCTCTGCTTCTAACTTGGGCCCAAATTGTAAAATGGTCTTATCTATTGGCGATTTCGTTCCAATTCACATTCCAAGTAATATTCGGCATGCTAATTACATTGCCGGTTGCCAAATTGCATTATCTCTTATAGTTTCCGAGATATGGACTATCGATAATTTACACCTTAGGCTCTGCTTCTAACTTGGGCCCAAATTGTAAAATGGTCTTATCTATTGGCGATTTCGTTCCAATTCTCATTCCAAGTAATATTCGGCATGCTAATTACATTGCCGGTTGCCAAATTGCATTATCTCTTATAGTTTCCGAGATATGGACTATCGATAATTTACACCTTAGGCTCTGCTTCTAACTTGGGCCCAAATTGTAAAATGGTCTTATCTATTGGCGATTTCGTTCCAATTCACATTCCAAGTAATATTCGGCATGCTAATTACATTGCCGGTTGCCAAATTGCATTATCTCTTATAGTTTCCGAGATATGGACTATCGATAATTTACACCTTAGGCTCTGCTTCTAACTTGGGCCCAAATTGTAAAATGGTCTTATCTATTGGAGATTTCGTTCCAATTCACATTCCAAGTAATATTCGGCATGCTAATTACATTGCCGGTTGCCAAATTGCATTATCTCTTATAGCTTCCGAGATATGGACTATCGATAATTTACACCTTAGGCTCTGCTTCTAACTTGGGCCCAAATTGTAAAATGGTCTTATCTATTGGCGATTTCGTCCCAATTCACAGTCCAAGTGATAATCGGCATGCTAATTACATTGCCGGTTGCGAAGTTGCATTATCTCTTATAGTTTCCGAGATATGGACTATCAATAATTTACACCTTAGGCTCTGCTTCTAACTTGGGCCCAAATTGTAAAATGGTCTTATCTATTGGCGATTTCGTTCCAATTCACATTCCAAGTAATATTCGGCATGCTAATTACATTGCCGGTTGCCAAATTGCATTATCTCTTATAGTTTCCGAGATATGGACTATCGATAATTTACACCTTAGGCTCTGCTTCTAACTTGGGCCCAAATTGTAAAATGGTCTTATCTATTGGCGATTTCGTTCCAATTCACATTCCAAGTAATATTCGGCATGCTAATTACATTGCCGGTTGCCAAATTGCATTATCTCTTATAGTTTCCGAGATATGGACTATCGATAATTTACACCTTAGGCTCTGCTTCTAACTTGGGCCCAAATTGTAAAATGGTCTTATCTATTGGCGATTTCGTCCCAATTCACATTCCAAGTGATAATCGGCATGCTAATTACATTGCCGGTTGCGAAATTGCATTATCTCTTATAGTTTCCGAGATATGGACTATCAATAATTTACACCTTAGGCTCTGCTTCTAACTTGGGCCCAAATTGTAAAATGGTCTTATCTATTGGCGATTTCGTTCCAATTCACATTCCAAGTAATATTCGGCATGCTAATTACATTGCCGGTTGCCAAATTGCATTATCTCTTATAGTTTCCGAGATATGGACTATCGATAATTTACACTTTAGGCTCTGCTTCTAACTTGGGCCCAAATTGTAAAATGGTCTTATCTATTGGCGATTTCGTTCCAATTCACATTCCAAGTAATATTCGGCATGCTAATTACATTGCCGGTTGCCAAATTGCATTATCTCTTATAGTTTCCGAGATATGGACTATCGATAATTTACACCTTAGGCTCTGCTTCTAACTTGGGCCCAAATTGTAAAATGGTCTTATCTATTGGCGATTTCGTCCCAATTCACATTCCAAGTGATAATCGGCATGCTAATTACATTGCCGGTTGCGAAATTGCATTATCTCTTATAGTTTCCGAGATATGGACTATCAATAATTTACACCTTAGGCTCTGCTTCTAACTTGGGCCCAAATTGTAAAATGGTCTTATCTATTGGCGATTTCGTTCCAATTCACATTCCAAGTAATATTCGGCATGCTAATTACATTGCCGGTTGCCAAATTGCATTATCTCTTATAGTTTCCGAGATATGGACTATCGATAATTTACACCTTAGGCTCTGCTTCTAACTTGGGCCCAAATTGTAAAATGGTCTTATCTATTGGCGATTTCGTTCCAATTCACATTCCAAGTAATATTCGGCATGCTAATTACATTGCCGGTTGCCAAATTGCATTATCTCTTATAGTTTCCGAGATATGGACTATCGATAATTTACACCTTAGGCTCTGCTTCTAACTTGGGCCCAAATTGTAAAATGGTCTTATCTATTGGCGATTTCGTTCCAATTCACATTCCAAGTAATATTCGGCATGCTAATTACATTGCCGGTTGCCAAATTGCATTATCTCTTATAGTTTCCGAGATATGGACTATCAATAATTTACACCTTAGGCTCTGCTTCTAACTTGGGCCCAAATTGTAAAATGGTCTTATCTATTGGCGATTTCGTTCCAATTCACATTCCAAGTAATATTCGGCATGCTAATTACATTGCCGGTTGCGAAATTGCATTATCTCTTATAGTTTCCGAGATATGGACTATCAATAATTTACACCTTAGGCTCTGCTTCTAACTTGGGCCCAAATCGTAAAATGGTCTTATCTATTGGCGATTTCGTTCCAATTCACATTCCAAGTCATATTCGGCATGCTAATTACATTGCTGGTTGCTAAATTGCATTATCTCTTATAGTTTCCGAGATATGGACTATCGATAATTTACACCTTAGGCTCTGCTTCTAACTTGGGCCCAAATTGTAAAATGGTCTTATCTATTGGCGATTTCGTTCCAATTCACATTCCAAGTAATATTCGGCATGCTAATTACATTGCCGGTTGCCAAATTGCATTAACTCTTATAGTTTCCGAGATATGGACTATCGATTATTTACACCTTAGGCTCTGCTTCTAACTTGGGCCCAAATTGTAAAATGGTCTTATCTATTGGCGATTTCGTTCCAATTCACATTCCAAGTAATATTCGGCATGCTAATTACATTGCCGGTTGCCAAATTGCATTATCTCTTATAGTTTCCGAGATATGGACTATCGATAATTTACACCATAGGCTCTGCTTATAACTTGGGCCCAAATTGTAAAATGGTCTTATCTATTGGCGATTTCGTTCCAATTCACATTCCAAATAATATTCGGCATGCTAATTACATTGCCGGTTGCCAAATTGCATTATCTCTTATAGTTTCCGAGATATGGACTATCGATAATTTACACCTTAGGCTCTGCTTCTAACTTGGGCCCAAATTGTAAAATGGTCTTATCTATTGGCGATTTCGTTCCAATTCACATTCCAAGTAATATTCGGCATGCTAATTACATTGCCGGTTGCCAAATTGCATTATCTCTTATAGTTTCCGAGATATGGACTATCGATAATTTACACCATAGGCTCTGCTTCTAACTTGGGCCCAAATTGTAAAATGGTCTTATCTATTGGCGATTTCGTTCCAATTCACATTCCAAGTAATATTCGGCATGCTAATTACATTGCCGGTTGCCAAATTGCATTATCTCTTATAGTTTCCGAGATATGGACTATCGATAATTTACACCTTAGGCTCTGCTTCTAACTTGGGCCCAAATTGTAAAATGGTCTTATCTATTGGCGATTTCGTCCCAATTCACATTCCAAGTGATAATCGGCATGCTAATTACATTGCCGGTTGCGAAATTGCATTATCTCTTATAGTTTCCGAGATATGGACTATCAATAATTTACACCTTAGGCTCTGCTTCTAACTTGGGCCCAAATTGTAAAATGGTCTTATCTATTGGCGATTTCGTTCCAATTCACATTCCAAGTAATATTCGGCATGCTAATTACATTGCCGGTTGCCAAATTGCATTATCTCTTATAGTTTCCGAGATATGGACTATCGATAATTTACACTTTAGGCTCTGCTTCTAACTTGGGCCCAAATTGTAAAATGGTCTTATCTATTGGCGATTTCGTTCCAATTCACATTCCAAGTAATATTCGGCATGCTAATTACATTGCCGGTTGCCAAATTGCATTATCTCTTATAGTTTCCGAGATATGGACTATCGATAATTTACACCTTAGGCTCTGCTTCTAACTTGGGCCCAAATTGTAAAATGGTCTTATCTATTGGCGATTTCGTCCCAATTCACATTCCAAGTGATAATCGGCATGCTAATTACATTGCCGGTTGCGAAATTGCATTATCTCTTATAGTTTCCGAGATATGGACTATCAATAATTTACACCTTAGGCTCTGCTTCTAACTTGGGCCCAAATTGTAAAATGGTCTTATCTATTGGCGATTTCGTTCCAATTCACATTCCAAGTAATATTCGGCATGCTAATTACATTGCCGGTTGCCAAATTGCATTATCTCTTATAGTTTCCGAGATATGGACTATCGATAATTTACACCTTAGGCTCTGCTTCTAACTTGGGCCCAAATTGTAAAATGGTCTTATCTATTGGCGATTTCGTTCCAATTCACATTCCAAGTAATATTCGGCATGCTAATTACATTGCCGGTTGCCAAATTGCATTATCTCTTATAGTTTCCGAGATATGGACTATCGATAATTTACACCTTAGGCTCTGCTTCTAACTTGGGCCCAAATTGTAAAATGGTCTTATCTATTGGCGATTTCGTTCCAATTCACATTCCAAGTAATATTCGGCATGCTAATTACATTGCCGGTTGCCAAATTGCATTATCTCTTATAGTTTCCGAGATATGGACTATCAATAATTTACACCTTAGGCTCTGCTTCTAACTTGGGCCCAAATTGTAAAATGGTCTTATCTATTGGCGATTTCGTTCCAATTCACATTCCAAGTAATATTCGGCATGCTAATTACATTGCCGGTTGCGAAATTGCATTATCTCTTATAGTTTCCGAGATATGGACTATCAATAATTTACACCTTAGGCTCTGCTTCTAACTTGGGCCCAAATCGTAAAATGGTCTTATCTATTGGCGATTTCGTTCCAATTCACATTCCAAGTCATATTCGGCATGCTAATTACATTGCTGGTTGCTAAATTGCATTATCTCTTATAGTTTCCGAGATATGGACTATCGATAATTTACACCTTAGGCTCTGCTTCTAACTTGGGCCCAAATTGTAAAATGGTCTTATCTATTGGCGATTTCGTTCCAATTCACATTCCAAGTAATATTCGGCATGCTAATTACATTGCCGGTTGCCAAATTGCATTAACTCTTATAGTTTCCGAGATATGGACTATCGATTATTTACACCTTAGGCTCTGCTTCTAACTTGGGCCCAAATTGTAAAATGGTCTTATCTATTGGCGATTTCGTTCCAATTCACATTCCAAGTAATATTCGGCATGCTAATTACATTGCCGGTTGCCAAATTGCATTATCTCTTATAGTTTCCGAGATATGGACTATCGATAATTTACACCATAGGCTCTGCTTATAACTTGGGCCCAAATTGTAAAATGGTCTTATCTATTGGCGATTTCGTTCCAATTCACATTCCAAATAATATTCGGCATGCTAATTACATTGCCGGTTGCCAAATTGCATTATCTCTTATAGTTTCCGAGATATGGACTATCGATAATTTACACCTTAGGCTCTGCTTCTAACTTGGGCCCAAATTGTAAAATGGTCTTATCTATTGGCGATTTCGTTCCAATTCACATTCCAAGTAATATTCGGCATGCTAATTACATTGCCGGTTGCCAAATTGCATTATCTCTTATAGTTTCCGAGATATGGACTATCGATAATTTACACCTTAGGCTCTGCTTCTAACTTGGGCCCAAATTGTAAAATGGTCTTATCTATTGGCGATTTCGTTCCAATTCACATTCCAAGTAATATTCGGCATGCTAATTACATTGCCGGTTGCCAAATTGCATTATCTCTTATAGTTTCCGAGATATGGACTATCGATAATTTACACCATAGGCTCTGCTTATAACTTGGGCCCAAATTGTAAAATGGTCTTATCTATTGGCGATTTCGTTCCAATTCACATTCCAAGTAATATTCGGCATGCTAATTACATTGCCGGTTGCCAAATTGCATTAACTCTTATAGTTTCCGAGATATGGACTATCGATAATTTACACCTAAGGCTCTGCTTCTAACTTGGGCCCAAATTGTAAAATGGTCTTATCTATTGGCGATTTCGTTCCAATTCACATTCCAAGTAATATTCGGCATGCTAATTACATTGCCGGTTGCCAAATTGCATTATCTCTTATAGTTTCCGAGATATGGACTATCGATAATTTACACCATAGGCTCTGCTTATAACTTGGGCCCAAATTGTAAAATGGTCTTATCTATTGGCGATTTCGTTCCAATTCACATTCCAAGTAATATTCGGCATGCTAATTACATTGCCGGTAGCCAAATTGCATTATCTCTTATAGTTTCCGAGATATGGACTATCGATAATTTACACCTTAGGCTCTGCTTCTAACTTGGGCCCAAATTGTAAAATGGTCTTATCTATTAGCGATTTCGTTCCAATTCACATTCCAAGTAATATTCGGCATGCTAATTACATTGCCGGTTGCCAAATTGCATTATCTCTTATAGTTTCCGAGATATGGACTATCGATAATTTACACTCTAGGCTCTGCTTCTAACTTGGGCCCAAATTGTAAAATGGTCTTATCTATTGGCGATTTCGTTCCAATTCACATTCCAAGTAATATTCGGCATGCTAATTACATTGCCGGTTGCCAAATTGCATTATCTCTTATAGTTTTCGAGATATGGACTATCGATAATTTACACCTTAGGCTCTGCTTCTAACTTGGGCCCAAATTGTAAAATGGTCTTATCTATTGGCGATTTCGTCCCAATTCACATTCCAAGTGATAATCGGCATGCTAATTACATTGCCGGTTGCGAAATTGCATTATCTCTTATAGTTTCCGAGATATGGACTATCAATAATTTACACCTTAGGCTCTGCTTCTAACTTGGGCCCAAATTGTAAAATGGTCTTATCTATTGGCGATTTCGTTCCAATTCACATTCCAAGTAATATTCGGCATGCTAATTACATTGCCGGTTGCCAAATTGCATTATCTCTTATAGTTTCCGAGATATGGACTATCGATAATTTACACCTTAGGCTCTGCTTCTAACTTGGGCCCAAATTGTAAAATGGTCTTATCTATTGGCGATTTCGTTCCAATTCACATTCCAAGTAATATTCGGCATGCTAATTACATTGCCGGTTGCCAAATTGAATTATCTCTTATAGTTTCCGAGATATGGACTATCGATAATTTACACCTTAGGCTCTGCTTCTAACTTGGGCCCAAATTGTAAAATGGTCTTATCTATTGGCGATTTCGTTCCAATTCACATTCCAAGTAATATTGGGAATGCTAATTACATTGAAGGTTGCCAAATTGCATTATCTCTTATAGTTTCCGAGATATGGACTATCGATAATTTACACCATAGGCTCTGCTTCTAACTTGGGCCCAAATTGTAAAATGGTCTTACCTATTGGCGATTTCGTTCCAATTCACATTCCAAGTAATATTCGGCATGCTAATTACATTGCCGGTTGCCAAATTGCATTATCTCTTATAGTTTCCGAGATATGGACTATCGATAATTTACACCTTAGGCTCTGCTTCTAACTTGGGCCCAAATTGTAAAATGGTCTTATCTATTGGCGATTTCGTTCCAATTCACATTCCAAGTAATATTCGGCATGCTAATTACATTGCCGGTTGCCAAATTGCATTATCTCTTATAGTTTCCGAGATATGGACTATCGATAATTTACACCTTAGGCTCTGCTTCTAACTTGGGCCCAAATTGTAAAATGGTCTTATCTATTGGCGATTTCGTTCCAATTCACATTCCAAGTAATATTCGGCATGCTAATTACATTGCCGGTTGCCAAATTGCATTATCTCTTATAGTTTCCGAGATATGGACTATCGATAATTTACACCTTAGGCTCTGCTTCTAACTTGGGCCCAAATTGTAAAATGGTCTTATCTATTGGCGATTTCGTTCCAATTCACATTCCAAGTAATATTCGGCATGCTAATTACATTGCCGGTTGCCAAATTGCATTATCTCTTATAGTTTCCGAGATATGGACTATCGATAATTTACACCTTAGGCTCTGCTTCTAACTTGGGCCCAAATTGTAAAATGGTCTTATCTATTGGCGATTTCGTTCTAATTCACATTCCAAGTAATATTCGGCATGCTAATTACATTGCCGGTTGCCAAATTGCATTATCGCTTATAGTTTCCGAGATATGGACTATCGATAATTTACACCTTAGGCTCTGCTTCTAACTTGGGCCCAAATTGTAAAATGGTCTTATCTATTGGCGATTTCGTTCCAATTCACATTCCAAGTAATATTCGGCATGCTAATTACATTGCCGGTTGCCAAATTGCATTATCTCTTATAGTTTCCGAGATATGGACTATCGATAATTTACACCTTAGGCTCTGCTTCTAACTTGGGCCCAAATTGTAAAATGGTCTTATCTATTGGCGATTTCGTTCCAATTCACACTCCAAGTAATATTCGGCATGCTAATTACATTGCCGGTTGCGAAATTGCATTATCTCTTATAGTTTCCGAGATATGGACTATCGATAATTTACACCTTAGGCTCTGCTTCTAACTTTGGCCCAAATTGTAAAATGGCCTTATCTATTGGCGATTTCGTTCCAATTCACATTCCAAGTAATATTCGGCATGCTAATTACATTGCCGGTTGCCAAATTGCATTAACTCTTATAGTTTCCGAGATATGGACTATCGATAATTTACACCTTAGGCTCTGCTTCTAACTTGGGCCCAAATTGTAAAATGGTCTTACCTATTGGCGATTTCGTTCCAATTCACATTCCAAGTAATATTCGGCATGCTAATTGCATTGCCGGTTGCCAAATTGCATTATCTCTTATAGTTTCCGAGATATTGACTATCGATAATTTACACCTTAGGCTCTGCTTCTAACTTGGGCCCAAATTGTAAAATGGTCTTATCTATTGGCGATTTCGTTCCAATTCACATTCCAAGTAATATTCGGCATGCTAATTACATTGCCGGTTGCCAAATTGCATTATCTCTTATAGTTTCCGAGATATGGACTATCGATAATTTACACCTTAGGCTCTGCTTCTAACTTGGGCCCAAATTGTAAAATGGTCTTATCTATTGGCGATTTCGTTCCAATTCACATTCCAAGTAATATTCGGCATGCTAATTACATTGCCGGTTGCCAAATTGCATTAACTCTTATAGTTTCCGAGATATGGACTATCGATTATTTACACCTTAGGCTCTGCTTCTAACTTGGGCCCAAATTGTAAAATGGTCTTATCTATTGGCGATTTCGTTCCAATTCACATTCCAAGTAATATTCGGCATGCTAATTACATTGCCGGTTGCCAAATTGCATTATCTCTTATAGTTTCCGAGATATGGACTATCGATAATTTACACCATAGGCTCTGCTTATAACTTGGGCCCAAATTGTAAAATGGTCTTATCTATTGGCGATTTCGTTCCAATTCACATTCCAAGTAATATTCGGCATGCTAATTACATTGCCGGTTGCCAAATTGCATTATCTCTTATAGTTTCCGAGATATGGACTATCGATAATTTACACCTAAGGCTCTGCTTCTAACTTGGGCCCAAATTGTAAAATGGTCTTATCTATTGGCGATTTCGTTCCAATTCACATTCCAAGTAATATTCGGCATGCTAATTACATTGCCGGTTGCCAAATTGCATTATCTCTTATAGTTTCCGAGATATGGACTATCGATAATTTACACCTTAGGCTCTGCTTCTAACTTGGGCCCAAATTGTAAAATGGTCTTATCTATTGGCGATTTCGTTCCAATTCACATTCCAAGTAATATTCGGCATGCTAATTACATTGCCGGTTGCCAAATTGCATTATCTCTTATAGTTTCCGAGATATGGACTATCGATAATTTACACCATAGGCTCTGCTTATAACTTGGGCCCAAATTGTAAAATGGTCTTATCTATTGGCGATTTCGTTCCAATTCACATTCCAAGTAATATTCGGCATGCTAATTACATTGCCGGTTGCCAAATTGCATTATCTCTTATAGTTTCCGAGATATGGACTATCGATAACTTACACCTTAGGCTCTGCTTCTAACTTGGGCCCAAATTGTAAAATGGTCTTATCTATTGGCGATTTCGTTCCAATTCACATTCCAAGTAATATTCGGCATGCTAATTACATTGCCGGTTGCCAAATTGCATTATCTCTTATAGTTTCCGAGATATGGACTATCGATAATTTACACTTTAGGCTCTGCTTCTAACTTGGGCCCAAATTGTAAAATGGTCTTATCTATTGGCGATTTCGTTCCAATTCACATTCCAAGTAATATTCGGCATGCTAATTACATTGCCGGTTGCCAAATTGCATTATCTCTTATAGTTTCCGAGATATGGACTATCGATAATTTACACCTTAGGCTCTGCTTCTAACTTGGGCCCAAATTGTAAAATGGTCTTATCTATTGGCGATTTCGTCCCAATTCACATTCCAAGTGATAATCGGCATGCTAATTACATTGCCGGTTGCGAAATTGCATTATCTCTTATAGTTTCCGAGATACGGACTATCGATAATTTACACCTTAGGCTCTGCTTCTAACTTGGGCCCAAATTGTAAAATGGTCTTACCTATTGGCGATTTCGTTCCAATTCACATTCCAAGTAATATTCGGCATGCTAATTGCATTGCCGGTTGCCAAATTGCATTATCTCTTATAGTTTCCGAGATATTGACTATCGATAATTTACACCTTAGGCTCTGCTTCTAACTTGGGCCCAAATTGTAAAATGGTCTTATCTATTGGCGATTTCGTTCCAATTCACATTCCAAGTAATATTCGGCATGCTAATTACATTGCCGGTTGCCAAATTGCATTATCTCTTATAGTTTCCGAGATATGGACTATCGATAATTTACACCTTAGGCTCTGCTTCTAACTTGGGCCCAAATTGTAAAATGGTCTTATCTATTGGCGATTTCGTTCCAATTCACATTCCAAGTAATATTCGGCATGCTAATTACATTGCCGGTTGCCAAATTGCATTAACTCTTATAGTTTCCGAGATATGGACTATCGATTATTTACACCTTAGGCTCTGCTTCTAACTTGGGCCCAAATTGTAAAATGGTCTTATCTATTGGCGATTTCGTTCCAATTCACATTCCAAGTAATATTCGGCATGCTAATTACATTGCCGGTTGCCAAATTGCATTATCTCTTATAGTTTCCGAGATATGGGCTATCGATAATTTACACCATAGGCTCTGCTTATAACTTGGGCCCAAATTGTAAAATGGTCTTATCTATTGGCGATTTCGTTCCAATTCACATTCCAAGTAATATTCGGCATGCCAATTACATTGCCGGTTGCCAAATTGCATTATCTCTTATAGTTTCCGAGATATGGACTATCGATAATTTACACCTTAGGCTCTGCTTCTAACTTGGGCCCAAATTGTAAAATGGTCTTATCTATTGGCGATTTCGTTCCAATTCACATTCCAAGTAATATTCGGCATGCTAATTACATTGCCGGTTGCCAAATTGCATTATCTCTTATAGTTTCCGAGATATGGACTATCGATAATTTACACCTTAGGCTCTGCTTCTAACTTGGGCCCAAATTGTAAAATGGTCTTATCTATTGGCGATTTCGTTCCAATTCACATTCCAAGTAATATTCGGCATGCTAATTACATTGCCGGTTGCCAAATTGCATTAACTCTTATAGTTTCCGAGATATGGACTATCGATAATTTACACCTTAGGCTCTGCTTCTAACTTGGGCCCAAATTGTAAAATGGTCTTATCTATTGGCGATTTCGTTCCAATTCACATTCCAAGTAATATTCGGCATGCTAATTACATTGCCGGTTGCCAAATTGCATTATCTCTTATAGTTTCCGAGATATGGACTATCGATAATTTACACCATAGGCTCTGCTTATAACTTGGGCCCAAATTGTAAAATGGTCTTATCTATTGGCGATTTCGTTCCAATTCACATTCCAAGTAATATTCGGCATGCTAATTACATTGCCGGTTGCCAAATTGCATTATCTCTTATAGTTTCCGAGATATGGACTATCGATAATTTACACCTTAGGCTCTGCTTCTAACTTGGGCCCAAATTGTAAAATGGTCTTATCTATTGGCGATTTCGTTCCAATTCACATTCCAAGTAATATTCGGCATGCTAATTACATTGCCGGTTGCCAAATTGCATTATCTCTTATAGTTTCCGAGATATGGACTATCGATAATTTACACTTTAGGCTCTGCTTCTAACTTGGGCCCAAATTGTAAAATGGTCTTATCTATTGGCGATTTCGTTCCAATTCACATTCCAAGTAATATTCGGCATGCTAATTACATTGCCGGTTGCCAAATTGCATTATCTCTTATAGTTTCCGAGATATGGACTATCGATAATTTACACCTTAGGCTCTGCTTCTAACTTGGGCCCAAATTGTAAAATGGTCTTATCTATTGGCGATTTCGTTCCAATTCACATTCCAAGTGATAATCGGCATGCTAATTACATTGCCGGTTGCGAAATTGCATTATCTCTTATAGTTTCCGAGATATGGACTATCCATAATTTACACCTTAGGCTCTGCTTCTAACTTGGGCCCAAATTGTAAAATGGTCTTATCTATTGGCGATTTCGTTCCAATTCACATTCCAAGTAATATTCGGCATGCTAATTACATTGCCGGTTGCCAAATTGCATTATCTCTTATAGTTTCCGAGATATGGACTATCGATAATTTACACCTTAGGCTCTGCTTCTAACTTGGGCCCAAATTGTAAAATGGTCTTATCTATTGGCGATTTCGTTCCAATTCACATTCCAAGTAATATTCGGCATGCTAATTACATTGCCGGTTGCCAAATTGCATTATCTCTTATAGTTTCCGAGATATGGACTATCGATAATTTACACCTTAATCTCTGCTTCTAACTTGGGCCCAAATTGTAAAATGGTCTTATCTATTGGCGATTTCGTTCCAATTCACATTCCAAGTAATATTCGGCATGCTAA
>NW_027473058.1:0-85340 GCF_030347505.1 Rhynchophorus ferrugineus
TATAGTTTCCGAGATATGGACTATCGATAATTTACACCTTATGCTCTGCTTCTAACTTGGGCCCAAATTGTAAAATGGTCTTATCTATTGGCGATTTCGTTCCAATTCACATTCCAAGTAATATTCGGCATGCTAATTACATTGCCGGTTGCCAAATTGCATTATCTCTTATAGTTTCCGAGATATAGACTATCGATAATTTACACCTTAGGCTCTGCTTCTAACTTGGGCCCAAATTGTAAAATGGTCTTATCTATTGGCGATTTCGTTCCAATTCACATTCCAAGTAATATTCGGCATGCTAATTACATTGCCGGTTGCCAAATTGCATTATCTCTTATAGTTTCCGAGATATGGACTATCGATAATTTACACCTTAGGCTCTGCTTCTAACTTGGGCCCAAATTGTAAAATGGTCTTATCTATTGGCGATTTCGTCCCAATTCACATTCCAAGTGATATTCGGCATGCTAATTACATTGCCGGTTGCGAAATTGCATTATCTCTTATAGTTTCCGAGATATGGACTATCAATAATTTACACCTTAGGCTCTGCTTCTAACTTGGGCCCAAATTGTAAAATGGTCTTATCTATTGGCGATTTCGTTCCAATTCACATTTCAAGTAATATTCGGCATGCTAATTACATTGCCGGTTGCCAAATTGCATTATCTCTTATAGTTTCCGAGATATGGACTATCGATAATTTACACCTTAGGCTCTGCTTCTAACTTGGGCCCAAATTGTAAAATGGTCTTATCTATTGGCGATTTCGTTCCAATTCACATTCCAAGTAATATTCGGCATGCTAATTACATTGCCGGTTGCCAAATTGCATTATCTCTTATAGTTTCCGAGATATGGACTATCGATAATTTACACCTTAGGCTCTGCTTCTAACTTGGGCCCAAATTGTAAAATGGTCTTATCTATTGGCGATTTCGTACCAATTCACATTCCAAGTAATATTCGGCATGCTAATTACATTGCCGGTTGCCAAATTGCATTATCTCTTATAGTTTCCGAGATATGGACTATCGATAATTTACACCTTAGGCTCTGCTTCTAACTTGGGCCCAAATTGTAAAATGGTCTTATCTATTGGCGATTTCGTTCCAATTCACATTCCAAGTAATATTCGGCATGCTAATTACATTGCCGGTTGCCAAATTGCATTATCTCTTATAGTTTCCGAGATATGGACTATCGATAATTTACACCTTAGGCTCTGCTTCTAACTTGGGCCCAAATTGTAAAATGGTCTTATCTATTGGCGATTTCGTCCCAATTCACATTCCAAGTGATATTCGGCATGCTAATTACATTGCCGGTTGCGAAATTGCATTATCTCTTATAGTTTCCGAGATATGGACTATCGATAATTTACACCTTAGGCTCTGCTTCTAACTTGGGCCCAAATTGTAAAATGTTCTTATCTATTGGCGATTTCGTTCCAATTCACATTCCAAGTAATATTCGGCATGCTAATTACATTGCCGGTTGCCAAATTGCATTATCTCTTATAGTTTCCGAGATATGGACTATCGATAATTTACACCTAAGGCTCTGCTTCTAACTTGGGCCCAAATTGTAAAATGGTCTTATCTATTGGCGATTTAGTTCCAATTCACATTCCAAGTAATATTCGGCATGCTAATTACATTGCCGGTTGCCAAATTGCATTATCTCTTATAGTTTCCGAGATATGGACTATCGATAATTTACACCTTAGGCTCTGCTTCTAACTTGGGCCCAAATTGTAAAATGGTCTTATCTATTGGCGATTTCGTTCCAATTCACATTCCAAGTAATATTCGGCATGCTAATTACATTGCCGGTTGCCAAATTGCATTATCTCTTATAGTTTCCGAGATATGGACTATCGATAATTTACACCTTAGGCTCTGCTTCTAACTTGGGCCCAAATTGTAAAATGGTCTTATCTATTGGCGATTTCGTTCCAATTCACATTCCAAGTAATATTCGGCATGCTAATTACATTGCCGGTTGCCAAATTGCATTATCTCTTATAGTTTCCGAGATATGGACTATCGATAATTTACACCTTAGGCTCTGCTTCTAACTTGGGCCCAAATTGTAAAATGGTCTTATCAATTGGCGATTTCGTTCCAATTCACATTCCAAGTAATATACGGCATGCTAATTACATTGCCGGTTGCCAAATTGCATTATCTCTTATAGTTTCCGAGATATGGACTATCGATAATTTACACCTTAGGCTCTGCTTCTAACTTGGGCCCAAATTGTAAAATGGTCTTATCTATTGGCGATTTCGTTCCAATTCACATTCCAAGTAATATTCGGCATGCTAATTACATTGCCGGTTGCCAAATTGCATTATCTCTTATAGTTTCCGAGATATGGACTATCGATAATTTACACCTTAGGCTCTGCTTCTAACTTGGGCCCAAATTGTAAAATGGTCTTATCTATTGGCGATTTCGTTCCAATTCACACTCCAAGTAATATTCGGCATGCTAATTACATTGCCGGTTGCGAAATTGCATTATCTCTTATAGTTTCTGAGATATGGACTATCGATAATTTACACCTTAGGCTCTGCTTCTAACTTGGGCCCAAATTGTAAAATGGTCTTATCTATTGGCGATTTCGTTCCAATTCACATTCCAAGTAATATTCGGCATGCTAATTACATTGCCGGTTGCCAAATTGCATTATCTCTTATAGTTTCCGAGATATGGACTATCGATAATTTACACCTTAGGCTCTGCTTCTAACTTGGGCCCAAATTATAAAATGGTCTTATCTATTGGCGATTTCGTCCCAATTCACATTCCAAGTGATATTCGGCATGCTAATTACATTGCCGGTTGCGAAATTGCATTATCTCTTATAGTTTCCGAGATATGGACTATCTATAATTTACACCTTAGGCTCTGCTTCTAACTTGGGCCCAAATTGTAAAATGGTCTTATCTATTGGCGATTTCGTTCCAATTCACATTCCAAGTAATATTCGGCATGCTAATTACATTGCCGGTTGCCAAATTGCATTATCTCTTATAGTTTCCGAGATATGGACTATCGATAATTTACACCTTAGGCTCTGCTTCTAACTTGGGCCCAAATTGTAAAATGGTCTTATCTATTGGCGATTTCGTTCCAATTCACATTCCAAGTAATATTCGGCATGCTAATTACATTGCCGGTTGCCAAATTGCATTATCTCTTATAGTTTCCGAGATATGGACTATCGATAATTTACACCTTAGGCTCTGCTTCTAACTTGGGCCCAAATTGTAAAATGGTCTTATCTATTGGCGATTTCGTTCCAATTCACATTCCAAGTAATATTCGGCATGCTAATTACATTGCCGGTTGCCAAATTGCATTATCTCTTATAGTTTCCGAGATATGGACTATCGATAATTTACACCTTAGGCTCTGCTTCTAACTTGGGCCCAAATTGTAAAATGGTCTTATCTATTGGCGATTTCGTTCCAATTCACATTCCAAGTAATATTTGGCATGCTAATTACATTGCCGGTTGCCAAATTGCATTATCTCTTATAGTTTCCGAGATATGGACTATCGATAATTTACACCTTAGGCTCTGCTTCTAACTTGGGCCCAAATTGTAAAATGGTCTTATCTATTGGCGATTTCGTTCCAATTCACATTCCAAGTAATATTCGGCATGCTAATTACATTGCCGGTTGCCAAATTGCATTATCTCTTATAGTTTCCGAGATATGGACTATCGATAATTTACACCTTAGGCTCTGCTTCTAACTTGGGCCCAAATTGTAAAATGGTCTTATCTATTGGCGATTTCGTTCCAATTCACACTCCAAGTAATATTCGGCATGCTAATGACATTGCCGGTTGCGAAATTGCATTATCTCTTATAGTTTCCGAGATATGGACTATCGATAATTTACACCTTAGGCTCTGCTTCAAACTTGGGCCCAAATTGTAAAATGGTCTTATCTATTGGCGATTTCGTTCCAATTCACATTCCAAGTAATATTCTTCATGAAAATTACATTGCCGGTTGCCAAATTGCATTATCTCTTATAGTTTCCGAGATATAGACTATCGATAATTTACACCTTAGGCTCTGCTTCTAACTTGGGCCCAAATTGTAAAATGGTCTTATCTATTGGCGATTTCGTTCCAATTCACATTCCAAGTAATATTCGGCATGCTAATTACATTGCCGGTTGCCAAATTGCATTATCTCTTATAGTTTCCGAGATATGGACT
This sequence comes from Rhynchophorus ferrugineus, assembly GCF_030347505.1. Classification (NCBI taxonomy): domain Eukaryota; kingdom Metazoa; phylum Arthropoda; class Insecta; order Coleoptera; family Curculionidae; genus Rhynchophorus; species Rhynchophorus ferrugineus. The sequence goes on from NW_027473058.1 coordinate 4,248, forward strand.
ATCGATAATTTACACCTTAGGCTCTGCTTCTAATTTGGGCCCAAATTGTAAAATGGCCTTATCTATTGGCGATTTCGTCCCAATTCACATTCCAAGTAATATTCGGCATGCTAATTACATTGCCGGTTGCGAAATTGCATTATCTCTTATAGTTTCAGAGATATGGACTATCGATAATTTACACCTTAGGCTCTGCTTCTAACTTGGGCCCAAATTGTAAAATGGTCTTATCTATTGGCAATTTAGTTCCAATTCACATTCCAAGTAATATTCGGCATGCTAATTACATTGCCGGTTGCCAAAATGCATTATCTCTTATAGTTTCCGAGATATGGACTATCGATAATTTACACCTTAGGCTCTGCTTCTAACTTGGGCCCAAATTGTAAAATGGTCTTATCTATTGGCGATTTCGTTCCAATTCACATTCCAAGTAATATTCGGCATGCTAATTACATTGCCGGTTGCCAAATTGCATTATCTCTTATAGTTTCCGAGATATGGACTATCGATAATTTACACCTTAGGCTCTGCTTCTAACTTGGGCCCAAATTGTAAAATGGTCTTATCTATTGGCGATTTCGTTCCAATTCACATTCCAAGTAATATTCGGCATGCTAATTACATTGCCGGTTGCCAAATTGCATTATCTCTTATAGTTTCCGAGATATGGACTATCGATAATTTACACCTCAGGCTCTGCTTTTAAATTGGGCCCAAATTGTAAAATGGTCTTATCAATTGGCGATTTCGTTCCAATTCACATTCCAAGTAATATTCGGCATGCTAATTACATTGCCGGTTGCCAAATTGAATTATCTCTTATAGTTTCCGAGATATGGACTATCGATAATTTACACCTTAGGCTCTGCTTCTAACTTGGGCCCAAATTGTAAAATGGTCTTACCTATTGGCGATTTCGTTCCAATTCACATTCCAAGTAATATTCGGCATGCTAATTACATTGCCGGTTGCCAAATTGCATTATCTCTTATAGTTTCCGAGATATGGACCATCGATAATTTACACCTTAGGCTCTGCTTCTAACTTGGGCCCAAATTGTAAAATGGTCTTATCTATTGGCGATTTCGTTCCAATTCACATTCCAAGTAATATTCGGCATGCTAATTACATTGCCGGTTGCCAAATTGCATTATCTCTTATAGTTTCCGAGATATGGACTATCGATAATTTACACCTTAGGCTCTGCTTCTAACTTGGGCCCAAATTGTAAAATGGTCTTATCTATTGGCGATTTCGTTCCAATTCACATTCCAAGTAATATTCGGCATGCTAATTACATTGCCGGTTGCCAAATTGCATTATCTCTTATAGTTTCCGAGATATGGACTATCGATAATTTACACCTCAGGCTCTGCTTTTAAATTGGGCCCAAATTGTAAAATGGTCTTATCAATTGGCGATTTCGTTCCAATTCACATTCCAAGTAATATTCGGCATGCTAATTACATTGCCGGTTGCCAAATTGAATTATCTCTTATAGTTTCCGAGATATGGACTATCGATAATTTACACCTTAGGCTCTGCTTCTAACTTGGGCCCAAATTGTAAAATGGTCTTACCTATTGGCGATTTCGTTCCAATTCACATTCCAAGTAATATTCGGCATGCTAATTACATTGCCGGTTGCCAAATTGCATTATCTCTTATAGTTTCCGAGATATGGACCATCGATAATTTACACCTTAGGCTCTGCTTCTAACTTGGGCCCAAATTGTAAAATGGTCTTATCTATTGGCGATTTCGTTCCAATTCACATTCCAAGTAATATTCGGCATGCTAATTACATTGCCGGTTGCCAAATTGCATTATCTCTTATAGTTTCCGAGATATGGACTATCGATAATTTACACCTTAGGCTCTGCTTCTAACTTGGGCCCAAATTGTAAAATGGTCTTATCTATTGGCGATTTCGTTGCAATTCACATTCCAAGTAATATTCGGCATGCTAATTACATTGCCGGTTGCCAAATTGCATTATCTCTTATAGTTTCCGAGATATGGACTATCGATAATTTACACCTTAGGCTCTGCTTCTAACTTGGGCCCAAATTGTAAAATGGTCTTATCTATTGGCGATTTAGTTGCAATTCACATTCCAAGTAATATTCGGCATGCTAATTACATTGCCGGTTGCCAAATTGCATTATCTCTTATAGTTTCTGAGATATGGACTATCGATAATTTACACCTTAGGCTCTGCTTCTAACTTGGGCCCAAATTGTAAAATGGTCTTATCTATTGGCGATTTCGTTCCAATTCACATTCCAAGTAATATTCGGCATGCTAATTACATTGCCGGTTGCCAAATTGCATTATCTCTTATAGTTTCCGAGATATGGACTATCGATAATTTACACCTTAGGCTCTGCTTCTAACTTGGGCCCAAATTGTAAAATGGTCTTATCTATTGGCGATTTCGTTCCAATTCACATTTCAAGTAATATTCGGCATGCTAATTACATTGCCGGTTGCCAAATTGCATTATCTCTTATAGTTTCCGAGATATGGACTATCGATAATTTACACCTTAGGCTCTGCTTCTAACTTGGGCCCAAATTGTAAAATGGTCTTATCTATTGGCGATTTAGTTGCAATTCACATTCCAAGTAATATTCGGCATGCTAATTACATTGCCGGTTGTCAAATTGCATTATCTCTTATAGTTTCCGAGATATGGACTATCGATAATTTACACCTTAGGCTCTGCTTCTAACTTGGGCCCAAATTGTAAAATGGTCTTTTCTATTGGCGATTTCGTTCCAATTCACATTCCAAGTAATATTCGGCATGCTAATTACATTGCCGGTTGCCAAATTGCATTATCTCTTATAGTTTCCGAGATATGGACTATCGATAATTTACACCTTAGGCTCTGCTTCCAACTTGGGCCCAAATTGTAAAATAGTCTTATCTATTGGCTATTTCGTTCCAATTCACACTCCAAGTAATATTCGGCATGCTAATTACATTGCCGGTTGCCAAATTGCATTATCTCTTATAGTTTCCGAGATATGGACTATCGATAATTTACACCTTAGGCTCTGCTTCTAACTTGGGCCCAAATTGTAAAATGGTCTTATCTATTGGCGATTTCGTTCCAATTCACACTCCAAGTAATATTCGGCATGCTAATTACATTGCCGGTTGCGAAATGGCATTATCTCTTATAGTTTCCGAGATATGGACTATCGATAATTTACACCTTAGGCTCTGCTTCTAACTTGGGCCCAAATTGTAAAATGATCTTATCTATTGGCGATTTCGTTCCAATTCACATTCCAAGTAATATTCGGCATGCTAATTACATTGCCGGTTGCCAAATTGCATTATCTCTTATAGTTTCCGAGATATGGACTATCGATAATTTACACCTTAGGCTCTGCTTCTAACTTGGGCCCAAATTGTAAAATGGTCTTATCTATTGGCGATTTCGTTCCAATTCACATTCCAAGTAATATTCGGCATGCTAATTACATTGCCGGTTGCCAAATTGCATTATCTCTTATAGTTTCCGAGATATGGACTATCGATAATTTAAACCTTAGGCTCTGCTTCTAACTTTTGCCCAAATTGTAAAATGGTCTTATCTATTGGCGATTTCGTTCCAATTCACATTCCAAGTAATATTCGGCATGCTAATTACATTGCCGGTTGCCAAATTGCATTATCTCTTATAGTTTCCGAGATATGGACTATCGATAATTTACACCTTAGGCTCTGCTTCTAACTTGGGCCCAAATTGTAAAATGGTCTTATCTATTGGCGATTTCGTTCCAATTCACATTCCAAGTAATATTCGGCATGCTAATTACATTGCCGGTTGCCAAATTGCATTATCTCTTATAGTTTCCGAGATATGGACTATCGATAATTTACACCTTAGGCTCTGCTTCTAACTTGGGCCCAAATTGTAAAATGGTCTTATCTATTGGCGATTTCGTTCCAATTCACACTCCAAGTAATATTCGGCATGCTAATTACATTGCCGGTTGCGAAATTGCATTATCTCTTATAGTTTCCGAGATATGGACTATCGATAATTTACACCTTAGGCTCTGCTTCTAACTTGGGCCCAAATTGTAAAATGGTCTTATCTATTGGCGATTTCGTTCCAATTCACATTCCAAATAATATTCGGCATGCTAATTACATTGCCGGTTGCCAAATTGCATTATCTCTTATAGTTTCCGAGATATGTACTATCGATAATTTACACCTTAGGCTCTGCTTCTAAATTGGGCCCAAATTGTAAAATGGTCTTATCTATTGGCGATTTCGTTCCAATTCACATTCCAAGTAATATTCGGCATGCTAATTACATTGCCGGTTGCCAAATTGCATTATCTCTTATAGTTTCCGAGATATGGACTATCGATAATTTACACCTTAGGCTCTGCTTCTAACTTGGGCCCAAATTGTAAAATGGTCTTATGTATTGGCGATTTCGTCCCAATTCACATTCCAAGTGATATTCGGCATGCTAATTACATTGCCGGTTGCGAAATTGCATTATCTCTTATAGTTTCCGAGATATGGACTATCAATAATTTACACCTTAGGCTCTGCTTCTAACTTGGGCCCAAATTGTAAAATGGTCTTATCTATTGGCGATTTCGTTCCAATTCACATTCCAAGTAATATTCGGCATGCTAATTACATTGCCGGTTGCCAAATTGCATTATCTCTTATAGTTTCCGAGATATGGACTATCGATAATTTACACCTTAGGCTCTGCTTCTAACTTGGGCCCAAATTGTAAAATGGTCTTATCTATTGGCGATTTCGTTCCAATTCACATTCCAAGTAATATTCGGCATGCTAATTACATTGCCGGTTGCCAAATTGCATTATCTCTTATAGTTTCCGAGATATGGACTATCGATAATTTACACCTTAGGCTCTGCTTCTAACTTGGGCCCAAATTGTAAAATGGTCTTATCTATTGGCGATTTCGTTCCAATTCAGATTCCGAGTAATATTCGGCATGCTAATTACATTGCCGGTTGCCAAATTGCATTATCTCTTATAGTTTCCGAGATATGGACTATCGATAATTTACACCTTAGGCTCTGCTTCTAACTTGGGCCCAAATTGTAAAATGGTCTTATCTATTGGCGATTCAGTTGCAATTCACATTCCAAGTAATATTCGGCATGCTAATTACATTGCCGGTTGCTAAATTGCATTATCTCTTATAGTTTCCGAGATATGGACTATCGATAATTTACACCTTATTCTCTGCTTCTAACTTGGGCCCAAATTGTAAAATGGTCTTATCTATTGGCGATTTCGTTCCATTTCACATTCCAAGTAATATTCGGCATGCTAATTACATTGCCGGTTGCCAAATTGCATTATCTCTTATAGTTTCCGAGATATGGACTATCGATAATTTACACCTTAGGCTCTGCTTCTAACTTGGGCCCAAATTGTAAAATGGTCTTATCTATTGGCGATTTCGTCCCAATTCACATTCCAAGTGATATTCGGCATGCTAATTACATTGCCGGTTGCGAAATTGCATTATCTCTTATAGTTTCCGAGATATGGACTATCAATAATTTACACCTTAGGCTCTGCTTCTAACTTGGGCCCAAATTGTAAAATGGTCTTATCTATTGGCGATTTAGTTACAATTCACATTCCAAGTAATATTCGGCATGCTAATTATATTGCCGGTTGCCAAATTGCATTATCTCTTATAGTTTCCGAGATATGGACCATCGATAATTTACATCTTAGGCTCTGCTTCTAACTTGGGCCCAAATTGTAAAATGGTCTTATCTATTGGCGATTTCGTTCCAATTCACATTCCAAGTAATATTCGGCATGCTAATTACATTGCCGGTTGCCAAATTGCATTATCTCTTATAGTTTCCGAAATATGGACTATCGATAATTTACACCTTAGGCTCTGCTTCTAACTTGGGCCCAAATTGTAAAATGGTCTTATCTATTGGCGATTTCGTTCCAATTCACATTCCAAGTAATATTCGGCATGCTAATTACATTGCCGGTTGCCAAATTGCATTACCTCTTATAGTTTCCGAGATATGGACTATCGATAATTTACACCTTAGGCTCTGCTTCTAACTTGGGCCAAAATTGTAAAATGGTCTTATCTATTGGCGATTTCGTTCCAATTCACATTCCAAGTAATATTCGGCATGCTAATTACATTGCCGGTTGCCAAATTGCATTATCTCTTATAGTTTCCGATATATGGACTATCGATAATTTACACCTTAGGCTCTGCTTCTAACTTGGGCCCAAATTGTAAAATGGTCTTATCTATTGGCGATTTCGTTCCAATTCACATTTCAAGTAATATTCGGCATGCTAATTACATTGCCGGTTGCCAAATTGCATTTTCTCTTATAGTTTCCGAGATATGGACTATCGATAATTTACACCTTAGGCTCTGCTTCTAACTTGGGCCCAAATTGTAAAATGGTCTTATCTATTGGCGATTTCGTTCCAATTCACATTCCAAGTAATATTCGGCATGCTAATTACATTGCCGGTTGCCAAATTGCATTATCTCTTATAGTTTCCGAGATATGGACTATCGATAATTTACACCTTAGGCTCTGCTTCTAACTTGGGCCCAAATTGTAAAATGGTCTTATCTATTGGCGATTTCGTTCCAATTCACACTCCAAGTAATATTCGGCATGCTAATTACATTGCCGGTTGCGAAATTGCATTATCTCTTATAGTTTCCGAGATATGGACTATCGATAATTTACACCTTAGGCTCTGCTTCTAACTTGGGCCCAAATTGTAAAATGGTCTTATCTATTGGCGATTTCGTTCCAATTCACATTCCAAGTAATATTCGGCATGCTAATTACATTGCCGGTTGCCAAATTGCATTATCTCTTAGAGTTTCCGAGATATGGACTATCGATAATTTACACCTTAGGCTCTGCTTCTAACTTGGGCCCAAATTGTAAAATGGTCTTATCTATTGACGATTTCGTTCCAATTCACATTCCAAGTAATATTCGGCATGCTAATTACATTGCCGGTTGCCAAATTGCATTATCTCTTATAGTTTCCGAGATATGGACTATCGATAATTTACACCTTAGGCTCTGCTTCTAACTTGGGCCCAAATTGTAAAATGGTCTTATCTATTGGCGATTTCGTCCCAATTCACATTCCAAGTGATATTCGGCATGCTAATTACATTGCCGGTTGCGAAATTGCATTATCTCTTATAGTTTCCGAGATATGGACTATCGATAATTTACACCTTAGGCTCGGCTTCTAACTTGGGCCCAAATTGTAAAATGGTCTTATCTATTGGCGATTTCGTTCCAATTCACATTCCAAGTAATATTCGGCATGCTAATTACATTGCCGGTTGCCAAATTGCATTATCTCTTATAGTTTCCGAGATATGGACTATCGATAATTTACACCTTAGGCTCTGCTTCTAACTTGGGCCCAAATTGTAAAATGGTCTTATCTATTGGCGATTTCGTTCCAATTCACATTCCAAGTAATATTCGGCATGCTAATTACATTGCCGGTTACCAAATTGCATTATCTCTTATAGTTTCCGAGATATGGACTATCGATAATTTACACCTTAGGCTCTGCTTCTAACTTGGGCCCAAATTGTAAAATGGTCTTATCTATTGGCGATTTCGTTCCAATTCACATTCCAAGTAATATTCGGCATGCTAATTACATTGCCGGTTGCCAAATTGAATTATCTCTTATAGTTTCCGAGATATGGACTATCGATAATTTACACCTTAGGCTCTGCTTCTAACTTGGGCCCAAATTGTAAAATGGTCTTACCTATTGGCGATTTCGTTCCAATTCACATTCCAAGTAATATTCGGCATGCTAATTACATTGCCGGTTGCCAAATTGCATTATCTCTTATAGTTTCCGAGATATGGACAATCGATAATTTACACCTTAGGCTCTGCTTCTAACTTGGGCTCAAATTGTAAAATGGTCTTATCTATTGGCGATTTCGTTCCAATTCACATTCCAAGTAATATTCGGCATGCTAATTACATTGCCGCTTGCCAAATTGCATTATCTCTTATAGTTTCCGAGATATGGACTATCGATAATATACACCTTAGGCTCTGCTTCTAACTTGGGCCCAAATTGTAAAATGGTCTTATCTATTGGCGATTTCGTTCCAATTCACATTCCAAGTAATATTCGGCATGCTAATTACATTGCCGGTTGCCAAATTGCATTATCTCTTATGGTTTCCGAGATATGGACTATCGATAATTTACACCTTAGGCTCTGCTTCTAACTTGGGCCCAAATTGTAAAATGGTCTTATCTATTGGCTATTTCGTTCCAATTCACATTCCAAGTAATATTCGGCATGCTAATTACATTGCCGGTTGCCAAATTGCATTATCTCTTATAGTTTCCGAGATATGGACTATCGATAATTTACACCTTAGGCTCTGCTTCTAACTTGGGCCCAAATTGTAAAATGGTCTTATCTATTGGCGATTTCGTCCCAATTCACATTCCAAGTGATATTCGGCATGCTAATTATATTGCCGGTTGCGAAATTGCATTATCTCTTATAGTTTCCGAGATATGGACTATCAATAATTTACACCTTAGGCTCTGCTTCTAACTTGGGCCCAAATTGTAAAATGGTCTTATCTATTGGCGATTTCGTTCCAATTCACATTCCAAGTAATATTCGGCATGTTAATTACATTGCCGGTTGCCAAATTGCATTATCTCTTATAGTTTCCGAGATATGGACTATCGATAATTTACACCTTAGGCTCTGCTTCTAACTTGGGCCCAAATTGTAAAATGGTCTTATCTATTGGCGATTTCGTTCCAATTCACATTCCAAGTAATATTCGGCATGCTAATTACATTGCCGGTTGCCAAATTGCATTATCTCTTATAGTTTCCGAGATATGGACTATCGATAATTTACACCTTAGGCTCTGCTTCTAACTTGGGCCCAAATTGTAAAATGGTCTTATCTATTGGCGATTTCGTTCCAATTCACATTCCAAGTAATATTCGGCATGCTAATTACATTGCCGGTTGCCAAATTGCATTATCTCTTATAGTTTCCGAGATATGGACTATCGATAATTTACACCTTAGGCTCTGCTTCTAACTGGGCCCAAATTGTAAAATGGTCTTATCATTGGCGATTTCGTTCAATTCACACTCCAAGTAATATTCGGCATGCTAATTACATTGCCGGTTGCGAAATTGCATTATCTCTTATAGTTTCCGAGATATGGACTATCGATAATTTACACCTTAGGCTCTGCTTCTAACTTGGGCCCAAATTGTAAAATGGTCTTATCTATTGGCGATTTCGTTCCAATTCACATTCCAAGTAATATTCGGCATGCTAATTACATTGCCGGTTGCCAAATTGCATTATCTCTTATAGTTTCCGAGATATGGACTATCGATAATTTACACCTTAGGCTCTGCTTCTAACTTGGGCCCAAATTGTAAAATGGTCTTATCTATTGGCGATTTCGTTCCAATTCACATTCCAAGTAATATTCGGCATGCTAATTACATTGCCGGTTGCCAAATTGCATTATCTCTTATAGTTTCCGAGATATGGACTATCAATAATTTACACCTTAGGCTCTGCTTCTAACTTGGGCCCAAATTGTAAAATGGTCTTATCTATTGACGATTTCGTTCCAATTCACATTCCAAGTAATATTCGGCATGCTAATTACATTGCCGGTTGCCAAATTGCATTATCTCTTATAGTTTCCGAGATATGGACTATCGATAATTTACACCTTAGGCTCTGCTTCTAACTTGGGCCCAAATTGTAAAATGGCCTTATCTATTGCCGATTTCGTTCCAATTCACATTCCAAGTAATATTCGGCATGCTAATTACATTGCCGGTTGCGAAATTGCATTATCTCTTATAGTTTCAGAGATATGGACTATCGATAATTTACACCTTAGGCTCTGCTTCTAACTTGGGCCCAAATTGTAAAATGGTCTTATCTATTGGCGATTTCGTTCCAATTCACATTCCAAGTAATATTCGGCATGCTAATTACATTGCCGGTTGCCAAATTGCATTATCTCTTATAGTTTCCGAGATATGGACTATCGATAATTTACACCTTAGGCTCTGCTTCTAACTTGGGCCCAAATTGTAAAATGGTCTTATCTATTGGCGATTTCGTTCCAATTCACATTCCAAGTAATATTCGGCATGCTAATTACATTGCCGGTTGCCAAATTGCATTATCTCTTATAGTTTCCGAGATATGGACTATCGATAATTTACACCTTAGGCTCTGCTTCTAACTTGGGCCCAAATTGTAAAATGGTCTTATCTATTGGCGATTTCGTTCCAATTCACATTCCAAGTAATATTCGGCATGCTAATTACATTGCCGGTTGCCAAATTGTATTATCTCTTATAGTTTCCGAGATATGGACTATCGATAATTTACACCTTAGGCTCTGCTTCTAACTTGGGCCCAAATTGTAAAATGGTCTTATCTATTGGCGATTTCGTTCCAATTCACACTCCAAGTAATATTCGGCATGCTAATTACATTGCCGGTTGCGAAATTGCATTATCTCTTATAGTTTCCGAGATGTGGACTATCGATAATTTACACCTTAGGCTCTGCTTCTAACTTGGGCCCAAATTGTAAAATGGTCTTATCTATTGGCGATTTCGTTCCAATTCACATTCCAAGTAATATTCGGCATGCTAATTACATTGCCGGTTGCCAAATTGCATTATCTCTTATAGTTTCCGAGATATGGACTATCGATAATTTACACCTTAGGCTCTGCTTCTAACTTGGGCCCAAATTGTAAAATGGTCTTATCTATTGGCGATTTCGTCCAATTCACATTCCAAGTGATATTCGGCATGCTAATTACATTGCCGGTTGCGAAATTGCATTATCTCTTATAGTTTCCGAGATATGGACTATCGATAATTTACACCTTAGGCTCTGCTTCTAACTTGGGCCCAAATTGTAAAATGGTCTTGTCTATTGGCGATTTCGTTCCAATTCACATTCCAAGTAATATTCGGCATGCTAATTACATTGCCGGTTGCCAAATTGCATTATCTCTTATAGTTTCCGAGATATGGACTATCGATAATTTACACCTTAGGCTCTGCTTCTAACTTGGGCCCAAATTGTAAAATGGTCTTATCTATTGGCGATTTAGTTGCAAATCACATTCCAAGTAATATTCGGCATGCTAATTACATTGCCGGTTGCCAAATTGCATTATCTCTTATAGTTTCCGAGATATGGACTATCGATAATTTACACCTTAGGCTCTGCTTCTAACTTGGGCCCAAATTGTAAAATGGTCTTATCTATTGGCGATTTCGTCCCAATTCACATTCCAAGTGATATTCGGCATGCTAATTACATTGCCGGTTGCGAAATTGCATTATCTCTTATAGTTTCCGAGATATGGACTATCGATAATTTACACCTTAGGCTCTGCTTCTAACTTGGGCCCAAATTGTAAAATGGTCTTATCTATTGGCGATTTCGTTCCAATTCACATTCCAAGTAATATTCGGCATGCTAATTACATTGCCGGTTGCCAAATTGCATTATCTCTTATAGTTTCCGAGATATGGACTATCGATAATTTACACCTTAGGCTCTGCTTCTAACTTGGGCCCAAATTGTAAAATGGTCTTATCTATTGGCGATTTAGTTGCAATTCACATTCCAAGTAATATTCGGCATGCTAATTACATTGCCGGTTGCCAAATTGCATTATCTCTTATAGTTTCCGAGATATGGACTATCGATAATTTACACCTTAGGCTCTGCTTCTAACTTGGGCCCAAATTGTAAAATGGCCTTATCTATTGGCGATTTCGTTCCAATTCACATTCCAAGTAATATTCGGCATGCTAATTACATTGCCGGTTGCCAAATTGCATTATCTCTTATAGTTTCCGAGATATGGACTATCGATAATTTACACCTTAGGCTCTGCTTCTAACTGGGGCCCAAATTGTAAAATGGTCTTATCATTGGCGATTTCGTTCAATTCACACTCCAAGTAATATTCGGCATGCTAATTACATTGCCGGTTGCGAAATTGCATTATCTCTTATAGTTTCCGAGATATGGACTATCGATAATTTACACCTTAGGCTCTGCTTCTAACTTGGGCCCAAATTGTAAAATGGTCTTATCTATTGGCGATTTCGTTCCAATTCACATTCCAAGTAATATTCGGCATGCTAATTACATTGCCGGTTGCCAAATTGCATTATCTCTTATAGTTTCCGAGATATGGACTATCGATAATTTACACCTTAGGCTCTGCTTCTAACTTGGGCCCAAATTGTAAAATGGTCTTATCTATTGGCGATTTCGTTCCAATTCACATTCCAAGTAATATTCGGCATGCTAATTACATTGCCGGTTGCCAAATTGCATTATCTCTTATAGTTTCCGAGATATGGACTATCAATAATTTACACCTTAGGCTCTGCTTCTAACTTGGGCCCAAATTGTAAAATGGTCTTATCTATTGACGATTTCGTTCCAATTCACATTCCAAGTAATATTCGGCATGCTAATTACATTGCCGGTTGCCAAATTGCATTATCTCTTATAGTTTCCGAGATATGGACTATCGATAATTTACACCTTAGGCTCTGCTTCTAACTTGGGCCCAAATTGTAAAATGGCCTTATCTATTGCCGATTTCGTCCCAATTCACATTCCAAGTAATATTCGGCATGCTAATTACATTGCCGGTTGCGAAACTGCATTATCTCTTATAGTTTCAGAGATATGGACTATCGATAATTTACACCTTAGGCTCTGCTTCTAACTTGGGCCCAAATTGTAAAATGGTCTTATCTATTGGCGATTTCGTTCCAATTCACATTCCAAGTAATATTCGGCATGCTAATTACATTGCCGGTTGCCAAATTGCATTATCTCTTATAGTTTCCGAGATATGGACTATCGATAATTTACACCTTAGGCTCTGCTTCTAACTTGGGCCCAAATTGTAAAATGGTCTTATCTATTGGCGATTTCGTTCCAATTCACATTCCAAGTAATATTCGGCATGCTAATTACATTGCCGGTTGCCAAATTGCATTATCTCTTATAGTTTCCGAGATATGGACTATCGATAATTTACACCTTAGGCTCTGCTTCTAACTTGGGCCCAAATTGTAAAATGGTCTTATCTATTGGCGATTTCGTTCCAATTCACATTCCAAGTAATATTCGGCATGCTAATTACATTGCCGGTTGCCAAATTGTATTATCTCTTATAGTTTCCGAGATATGGACTATCGATAATTTACACCTTAGGCTCTGCTTCTAACTTGGGCCCAAATTGTAAAATGGTCTTATCTATTGGCGATTTCGTTCCAATTCACACTCCAAGTAATATTCGGCATGCTAATTACATTGCCGGTTGCGAAATTGCATTATCTCTTATAGTTTCCGAGATGTGGACTATCGATAATTTACACCTTAGGCTCTGCTTCTAACTTGGGCCCAAATTGTAAAATGGTCTTATCTATTGGCGATTTCGTTCCAATTCACATTCCAAGTAATATTCGGCATGCTAATTACATTGCCGGTTGCCAAATTGCATTATCTCTTATAGTTTCCGAGATATGGACTATCGATAATTTACACCTTAGGCTCTGCTTCTAACTTGGGCCCAAATTGTAAAATGGTCTTATCTATTGGCGATTTCGTCCCAATTCACATTCCAAGTGATATTCGGCATGCTAATTACATTGCCGGTTGCGAAATTGCATTATCTCTTATAGTTTCCGAGATATGGACTATCGATAATTTACACCTTAGGCTCTGCTTCTAACTTGGGCCCAAATTGTAAAATGGTCTTGTCTATTGGCGATTTCGTTCCAATTCACATTCCAAGTAATATTCGGCATGCTAATTACATTGCCGGTTGCCAAATTGCATTATCTCTTATAGTTTCCGAGATATGGACTATCGATAATTTACACCTTAGGCTCTGCTTCTAACTTGGGCCCAAATTGTAAAATGGTCTTATCTATTGGCGATTTCGTTCCAAATCACATTCCAAGTAATATTCGGCATGCTAATTACATTGCCGGTTGCCAAATTGCATTATCTCTTATAGTTTCCGAGATATGGACTATCGATAATTTACACCTTAGGCTCTGCTTCTAACTTGGGCCCAAATTGTAAAATGGTCTTATCTATTGGCGATTTCGTTCCAATTCACATTCCAAGTAATATTCGGCATGCTAATTACATTGCCGGTTGCCAAATTGCATTATCTCTTATAGTTTCCGAGATATGGACTATCGATAATTTACACATTAGGCTCTGCTTCTAACTTGGGCCCAAATTGTAAAATGGTCTTATCTATTGGCGATTTCGTTCCAATTCACATTCCAAGTAATATTCGGCATGCTAATTACATTGCCGGTTGCCAAATTGCATTATCTCTTATAGTTTCCGAGATATGGACTATCGATAATTTACACCTTAGGCTCTGCTTCTAACTTGGGCCCAAATTGTAAAATGGTCTTATCTATTGGCGATTTAGTTGCAATTCACATTCCAAGTAATATTCGGCATGCTAATTACATTGCCGGTTGCCAAATTGCATTATCTCTTATAGTTTCCGAGATATGGACTATCGATAATTTACACCTTAGGCTCTGCTTCTAACTTGGGCCCAAATTGTAAAATGGTCTTATCTATTGGCGATTTCGTTCCAATTCACATTCCAAGTAATATTCGGCATGCTAATTACATTGCCGGTTGCCAAATTGCATTATCTCTTATAGTTTCCGAGATATGGACTATCGATAATTTACACCTTAGGCTCTGCTTCTAACTTGGGCCCAAATTGTAAAATGGTCTTATCTATTGGCGATTTCGTTCCAATTCACATTCCAAGTAATATTCGGCATGCTAATTACATTGCCGGTTGCCAAATTGCATTATCTCTTATAGTTTCCGAGATATGGACTATCGATAATTTACACCTTAGGCTCTGCTTCTAACTTGGGCCCAAATTGTAAAATGGTCTTATCTATTGGCGATTTCGTTCCAATTCACACTCCAAGTAATATTCGGCATGCTAATTACATTGCCGGTTGCGAAATTGCATTATCTCTTATAGTTTCCGAGATGTGGACTATCGATAATTTACACCTTAGGCTCTGCTTCTAACTTGGGCCCAAATTGTAAAATGGTCTTATCTATTGGCGATTTCGTTCCAATTCACATTCCAAGTAATATTCGGCATGCTAATTACATTGCCGGTTGCCAAATTGCATTATCTCTTATAGTTTCCGAGATATGGACTATCGATAATTTACACCTTAGGCTCTGCTTCTAACTTGGGCCCAAATTGTAAAATGGTCTTATCTATTGGCGATTTCGTTCCAATTCACATTCCAAGTAATATTCGGCATGCTAATTACATTGCCGGTTGCCAAATTGCATTATCTCTTATAGTTTCCGAGATATGGACTATCGATAATTTACACCTTAGGCTCTGCTTCTAACTTGGGCCCAAATTGTAAAATGGTCTTATCTATTGGCGATTTCGTTCCAATTCACATTCCAAGTAATATTCGGCATGCTAATTACATTGCCGGTTGCCAAATTGCATTATCTCTTATAGTTTCCGAGATATGGACTATCGATAATTTACACCTTAGGCTCTGCTTCTAACTTGGGCCCAAATTGTAAAATGGTCTTATCTATTGGCGATTTCGTTCCAATTCACATTCCAAGTAATATTCGGCATGCTAATTACATTGCCGGTTGCCAAATTGCATTATCTCTTATAGTTTCCGAGATATGGACTATCGATAATTTACACCTTAGGCTCTGCTTCTAACTTGGGCCCAAATTGTAAAATGGTCTTATCTATTGGCGATTTCGTTCCAATTCACATTCCAAGTAATATTCGGCATGCTAATTACATTGCCGGTTGCCAAATTGCATTATCTCTTATAGTTTCCGAGATATGGACTATCGATAATTTACACCTTAGGCTCTGCTTCTAACTTGGGCCCAAATTGTAAAATGGTCTTATCTATTGGCGATTTCGTTCCAATTCACATTCCAAGTAATATTCGGCATGCTAATTACATTGCCGGTTGCCAAATTGCATTATCTCTTATAGTTTCCGAGATATGGACTATCGATAATTTACACCTTAGGCTCTGCTTCTAACTTGGGCCCAAATTGTAAAATGGTCTTATCTATTGGCGATTTAGTTGCAATTCACATTCCAAGTAATATTCGGCATGCTAATTACATTGCCGGTTGCCAAATTGCATTATCTCTTATAGTTTCCGAGATATGGACTATCGATAATTTACACCTTAGGCTCTGCTTCTAACTTGGGCCCAAATTGTAAAATGGTCTTATCTATTGGCGATTTCGTTCCAATTCACATTCCAAGTAATATTCGGCATGCTAATTACATTGCCGGTTGCCAAATTGCATTATCTCTTATAGTTTCCGAGATATGGACTATCGATAATTTACACCTTAGGCTCTGCTTCTAACTTGGGCCCAAATTGTAAAATGGTCTTATCTATTGGCGATTTCGTTCCAATTCACACTCCAAGTAATATTCGGCATGCTAATTACATTGCCGGTTGCGAAATTGCATTATCTCTTATAGTTTCCGAGATATGGACTATCGATAATTTACACCTTAGGCTCTGCTTCTAACTTGGGCCCAAATTGTAAAATGGTCTTATCTATTGACGATTTCGTTCCAATTCACATTCCAAGTAATATTCGGCATGCTAATTACATTGCCGGTTGCCAAATTGCATTATCTCTTATAGTTTCCGAGATATGGACTATCGATAATTTACACCTTAGGCTCTGCTTCTAACTTGGGCCCAAATTGTAAAATGGTCTTATCTATTGGCGATTTCGTCCCAATTCACATTCCAAGTGATATTCGGCATGCTAATTACATTGCCGGTTGCGAAATTGCATTATCTCTTATAGTTTCCGAGATATGGACTATCAATAATTTACACCTTAGGCTCTGCTTCTAACTTGGGCCCAAATTGTAAAATGGTCTTATCTATTGGCGATTTCGTTCCAATTCACATTCCAAGTAATATTCGGCATGCTAATTACATTGCCGGTCGCCAAATTGCATTATCTCTTATAGTTTCCGAGATATGGACTATCGATAATTTACACCTTAGGCTCTGCTTCTAACTTGGGCCCAAATTGTAAAATGGTCTTATCTATTGGCGATTTCGTTCCAATTCACATTCCAAGTAATATTCGGCATGCTAATTACATTGCCGGTTGCCAAATTGAATTATCTCTTATAGTTTCCGAGATATGGACTATCGATAATTTACACCTTAGGCCCTGCTTCTAACTTGGGCCCAAATTGTAAAATGGTCTTACCTATTGGCGATTTCGTTCCAATTCACATTCCAAGTAATATTCGGCATGCTAATTACATTGCCGGTTGCCAAATTGCATTATCTCTTATAGTTTCCGAGATATGGACTATCGATAATTTACACCTTAGGCTCTGCTTCTAACTTGGGCCCAAATTGTAAAATGGTCTTATCTATTGGCGATTTCGTTCCAATTCACATTCCAAGTAATATTCGGCATGCTAATTACATTGCCGGTTGCCAAATTGCATTATCTCTTATAGTTTCCGAGATATGGACTATCGATAATTTACACCTTAGGCTCTGCTTCTAACTTGGGCCCAAATTGTAAAATGGTCTTATCTATTGGCGATTTCGTCCCAATTCACATTCCAAGTGATATTCGGCATGCTAATTACATTGCCGGTTGCAAATTGCATTATCTCTTATAGTTTCCGAGATATGGACTATCGATAATTTACACCTTAGGCTCTGCTTCTAACTTGGGCCCAAATTGTAAAATGGTCTTATCTATTGGCGATTTCGTTCCAATTCACATTCCAAGTAATATTCGGCATGCTAATTACATTGCCGGTTGCCAAATTGCATTATCTCTTATAGTTTCCGAGATATGGACTATCGATAATTTACACCTTAGGCTCTGCTTCTAACTTGGGCCCAAATTGTAAAATGGTCTTATCTATTGGCGATTTCGTTCCAATTCACATTCCAAGTAATATTCGGCATGCTAATTACATTGCCGGTTGCCAAATTGCATTATCTCTTATAGTTTCCGAGATATGGACTATCGATAATTTACACCTTAGGCTCTGCTTCTAACTTGGGCCCAAATTGTAAAATGGTCTTATCTATTGGCGATTTCGTTCCAATTCACATTCCAAGTAATATTCGGCATGCTAATTACATTGCCGGTTGCCAAATTGCATTATCTCTTATAGTTTCCGAGATATGGACTATCGATAATTTACACCTTAGGCTCTGCTTCTAACTTGGGCCCAAATTGTAAAATGGTCTTATCTATTGGCGATTTCGTTCCAATTCACATTCCAAGTAATATTCGGCATGCTAATTACATTGCCGGTTGCCAAATTGCATTATCTCTTATAGTTTCCGAGATATGGACTATCGATAATTTACACCTTAGGCTCTGCTTCTAACTTGGGCCCAAATTGTAAAATGGTCTTATCTATTGGCGATTTCGTTCCAATTCACACTCCAAGTAATATTCGGCATGCTAATTACATTGCCGGTTGCGAAATTGCATTATCTCTTATAGTTTCCGAGATATGGACTATCGATAATTTACACCTTAGGCTCTGCTTCTAACTTGGGCCCAAATTGTAAAATGGTCTTATCTATTGGCGATTTCGTTCCAATTCACATTCCAAGTAATATTCGGCATGCTAATTACATTGCCGGTTGCCAAATTGCATTATCTCTTATAGTTTCCGAGATATGGACTATCGATAATTTACACCTTAGGCTCTGCTTCTAACTTGGGCCCAAATTGTAAAATGGTCTTATCTATTGGCGATTTCGTTCCAATTCACATTCCAAGTAATATTCGGCATGCTAATTACATTGCCGCTTGCCAAATTGCATTATCTCTTATAGTTTCCGAGATATGGACTATCGATAATTTACACCTTAGGCTCTGCTTCTAACTTGGGCCCAAATTGTAAAATGGTCTTATCTATTGGCGATTTCGTTCCAATTCACATTCCGAGTAATATTCGGCATGCTAATTACATTGCCGGTTGCCAAATTGCATTATCTCTTATAGTTTCCGAGATATGGACTATCGATAATTTACACCTTAGGCTCTGCTTCTAACTTGGGCCCAAATTGTAAAATGGTCTTATCAATTGGCGATTTCGTTCCAATTCACACTCCAAGTAATATTAGGCATGCTATTTACATTGCCGGTTGCGAAATTGCATTATCTCTTATAGTTTCCGAGATATGGACTATCGATAATATACACCTTAGGCTCTGTTTCTAACTTGGGCCCAAATTGTAAAATGGTCTTATCTATTGGCGATTTCGTTCCAATTCACATTCCAAGTAATATTCGGCATGCTAATTACATTGCCGGTTGCCAAATTGCATTATCTCTTATGGTTTCCGAGATATGGACTATCGATAATTTACACCTTAGGCTCTGCTTCTAACTTGGGCCCAAATTGTAAAATGGTCTTATCTATTGGCTATTTCGTT
This sequence comes from Rhynchophorus ferrugineus, assembly GCF_030347505.1. Lineage (NCBI taxonomy): Eukaryota > Metazoa > Arthropoda > Insecta > Coleoptera > Curculionidae > Rhynchophorus > Rhynchophorus ferrugineus. The sequence goes on from NW_027473058.1 coordinate 23,924, forward strand.
CCAATTCACATTCCAAGTAATATTCGGCATGCTAATTACATTGCCGGTTGCCAAATTGCATTATCTCTTATAGTTTCCGAGATATGGACTATCGATAATTTACACCTTAGGCTCTGCTTCTAACTTGGGCCCAAATTGTAAAATGGTCTTATCTATTGGCGATTTCGTCCCAATTCACATTCCAAGTGATATTCGGTATGCTAATTATATTGCCGGTTGCGAAATTGCATTATCTCTTATAGTTTCCGAGATATGGACTATCAATAATTTACACCTTAGGCTCTGCTTCTAACTTGGGCCCAAATTGTAAAATGGTCTTATCTATTGGCGATTTCGTTCCAATTCACATTCCAAGTAATATTCGGCATGCTAATTACATTGCCGGTTGCCAAATTGCATTATCTCTTATAGTTTCCGAGATATGGACTATCGATAATTTACACCTTAGGCTCTGCTTCTAACTTGGGCCCAAATAGTAAAATGGTCTTATCTATTGGCGATTTCGTTCCAATTCACATTCCAAGTAATATTCGGCATGCTAATTACATTGCCGGTTGCCAAATTGCATTATCTCTTATAGTTTCCGAGATATGGACTATCGATAATTTACACCTTAGGCTCTGCTTCTAACTTGGGCCCAAATTGTAAAATGGTCTTATCTATTGGCGATTTCGTTCCAATTCACATTCCAAGTAATATTCGGCATGCTAATTACATTGCCGGTTGCCAAATTGCATTATCTCTTATAGTTTCCGAGATATGGACTATCGATAATTTACACCTTAGGCTCTGCTTCTAACTTGGGCCCAAATTGTAAAATGGCCTTATCTATTGGCGATTTAGTTGCAATTCACATTCCAAGTAATATTCGGCATGCTAATTACATTGCCGGTTGCCAAATTGCATTATCTCTTATAGTTTCCGAGATATGGACTATCGATAATTTACACCTTAGGCTCTGCTTCTATCTGGGGCATAAATTGTAAAATGGTCTTATCTATTGGCGATTTCGTTCCAATTCACATTCCAAGTAATATTCGGCATGCTAATTACATTGCCGGTTGCCAAATTGCATTATCTCTTATAGTTTCCGAGATATGGACTATCGATAATGTACACCTTATGCTCTGCTTCTAACTTGGGCCCAAATTGTAAAATGGTCTTATCTATTGGCGATTTCGTTCCAATTGACACTCCAAGTAATATTCGGCATGCTAATTACATTGCCGGTTGCGAAATTGCATTATCTCTTATAGTTTCCGAGATATGGACTATCGATAATTTACACCTTAGGCTCTGCTTCTAACTTGGGCCCAAATTGTAAAATGGTCTTATCTATTGGCGATTTCGTTCCAATTCACATTCCAAGTAATATTCGGCATGCTAATTACATTGCCGGTTGCCAAATTGCATTAACTCTTATAGTTTCCGAGATATGGACTATCGATAATTTACACCTTAGGCTCTGCTTCTAACTTGGGCCCAAATTGTAAAATGGTCTTATCTATTGGCGATTTCGTTCCAATTCACATTCCAAGTAATATTCGGCATGCTAATTACATTGCCGGTTGCCAAATTGCATTATCTCTTATAGTTTCCGAGATATGGACTATCGATAATTTACACCTTAGGCTCTGCTTCTAACTTGGGCCCAAATTGTAAAATGGTCTTATCTATTGGCGATTTCGTCCCAATTCACATTCCAAGTGATATTCGGCATGCTAATTACATTGCCGGTTGCGAAATTGCATTATCTCTTATAGTTTCCGAGATATGGACTATCAATAATTTACACCTTAGGCTCTGCTTCTAACTTGGGCCCAAATTGTAAAATGGCCTTATCTATTGGCGATTTCGTTCCAATTCACATTCCAAGTAATATTCGGCATGCTAATTACATTGCCGGTTGCCAAATTGCATTATCTCTTATAGTTTCCGAGATATGGACTATCGATAATTTACACCTTAGGCTCTGCTTCTAACTTGGGCCCAAATTGTAAAATGGTCTTATCTATTGGCGATTTCGTTCCAATTCACATTCCAAGTAATATTCGGCATGCTAATTACATTGCCGGTTGCCAAATTGAATTATCTCTTATAGTTTCCGAGATATGGACTATCGATAATTTACACCTTAGGCTCTGCTTCTAACTTGGGCCCAAATTGTAAAATGGTCTTACCTATTGGCGATTTCGTTCCAATTCACATTCCAAGTAATATTCGGCATGCTAATTACATTGCCGGTTGCCAAATTGCATTATCTCTTATAGTTTCCGAGATATGGACTATCGATAATTTACACCTTAGGCTCTGCTTCTAACTTGGGCCCAAATTGTAAAATGGTCTTATCTATTGGCGATTTCCTTCCAATTCACATTCCAAGTAATATTCGGCATGCTAATTACATTGCCGGTTGCCAAATTGCATTATCTCTTATAGTTTCCGAGATATGGACTATCGATAATTTACACCTTAGGCTCTGCTTCTAACTTGGGCCCAAATTGTAAAATGGTCTTATCTATTGGCGATTTCGTCCCAATTCACATTCCAAGTGATATTCGGCATGCTAATTACATTGCCGGTTGCGAAATTGCATTATCTCTGATAGTTTCCGAGATATGGACTATCAATAATTTACACCTTAGGCTCTGCTTCTAATTTGGGCCCAAATTGTAAAATGGTCTTATCTATTGGCGATTTCGTTCCAATTCACATTCCAAGTAATATTCGGCATGCTAATTACATTGCCGGTTGCCAAATTGCATTATCTCTTATAGTTTCCGAGATATGGACTGTCGATAATTTACACCTTAGGCTCTGCTTCTAACTTGGGCCCAAATTGTAAAATGGTCTTATCTATTGGCGATTTCGTTCCAATTCACATTCCAAGTAATATTCGGCATGCTAATTACATTGCCGGTTGCCAAATTGCATTATCTCTTATAGTTTCCGAGATATGGACTATCGATAATTTACACCTTAGGCTCTGCTTCTAACTTGGGCCCAAATTATAAAATGGTCTTATCTATTGGCGATTTCGTTCCAATTCACATTCCAAGTAATATTCGGCATGCTAATTACATTGCCGGTTGCCAAATTGCATTATCTCTTATAGTTTCCGAGATATGGACTATCGATAATTTACACCATAGGCTCTGCTTCTAACTTGGGCCCAAATTGTAAAATGGTCTTATCTATTAGCGATTTCGTTCCAATTCACATTCCAAGTAATATTCGGCATGCTAATTACATTGCCGGTTGCCAAATTGCATTATCTCTTATAGTTTCCGAGATATGGACTATCGATAATTTACACCTTAGGCTCTGCTTCTAACTTGGGCCCAAATTGTAAAATGGTCTTATCTATTGGCGATTTCGTTCCAATTCACATTCCAAGTAATATTCGGCATGTTAATTACATTACCGGTTGCCAAATTGCATTATCTCTTATAGTTTCCGAGATATGGGCTATCGATAATTTACACCTTAGGCTCTGCTTCTAACTTGGGCCCAAATTGTAAAATGGTCTTATCTATTGGCGATTTCGTCCCAATTCACATTCCAAGTGATATTCGGCATGCTAATTACATTGCCGGTTGCGAAATTGCATTATCTCTTATAGTTTCCGAGATGTGGACTATCAATAATTTACACCTTAGGCTCTGCTTCTAACTTGGGCCCAAATTGTAAAATGGTCTTATCTATTGGCGATTTCGTTCCAATTCACATTCCAAGTAATATTCGGCATGCTAATTACATTGCCGGTTGCCAAATTGCATTATCTCTTATAGTTTCCGAGATATGGACTATCGATAATTTACACCTTAGGCTCTGCTTCTAACTTGGGCCCAAATTGTAAAATGGTCTTATCTATTGGCGATTTCGTTCCAATTCACATTCCAAGTAATATTCGGCATGCTAATTACATTGCCGGTTGCCAAATTGCATTATCTCTTATAGTTTCCGAGATATGGACTATCGATAATTTTCACCATAGGCTCTGCTTCTAACTTGGGCCCAAATTGTAAAATGGTCTTATCTATTGGCGATTTCGTTCCAATTCACATTCCAAGTAATATTCGGCATGCTAATTACATTGCCGGTTGCCAAATTGCATTATCTCTTATAGTTTCCGAGATATGGACTATCGATAATTTACACCTTAGGCTCTGCTTCTAACTTGGGCCCAAATTGTAAAATGGTCTTATCTATTGGCGATGTCGTTCCAATTCACATTCCAAGTAATATTCGGCATGTTAATTACATTACCGGTTGCCAAATTGCATTATCTCTTATAGTTTCCGAGATATGGACTATCGATAATTTACACCTTAGGCTCTGCTTCTAACTTGGGCCCAAACTGTAAAATGGTCTTATCTATTGGCGATTTCGTCCCAATTCACATTCCAAGTGATATTCGGCATGCTAATTACATTGCCGGTTGCGAAATTGCATTATCTCTTATAGTTTCCGAGATGTGGACTATCAATAATTTACACCTTAGGCTCTGCTTCTAACTTGGGCCCAAATTGTAAAATGGTCTTATCTATTGGCGATTTCGTTCCAATTCATATTCCAAGTAATATTCGGCATGCTAATTACATTGCCGGTTGCCAAATTGCATTATCTCTTATAGTTTCCGAGATATGGACTATCGATAATTTACACCTTAGGCTCTGCTTCTAACTTGGGCCCAAATTGTAAAATGGTCTTATCTATTGGCGATTTCGTTCCAATTCACATTCCAAGTAATATTCGGCATGCTAATTACATTGCCGGTTGCCAAATTGCATTATCTCTTATAGTTTCCGAGATATGGACTATCGATAATTTACACCTTAGGCTCTGCTTCTAACTTGGGCCCAAATTGTAAAATGGTCTTATCTATTGGCGATTTCGTTCCAATTCACATTCCAAGTAATATTCAGCATGCTAATTACATTGCCGGTTGCCAAATTGCATTATCTCTTATAGTTTCCGAGATATGGACTATCGATAATTTACACCTTAGGCTCTGCTTCTAACTTGGGCCCAAATTGTAAAATGGTCTTATCTATTGGCGATTTCGTTCCAATTCACATTCCAAATAATATTCGGCATGCTAATTACATTGCCGGTTGCCAAATTGCATTATCTCTTATAGTTTCCGAGATATGGACTATCGATAATTTACACCTTAGGCTCTGCTTCTAACTTGGGCCCAAATTGTAAAATGGTCTTATCTATTGGCGATTTAGTTGCAATTCACATTCCAAGTAATATTCGGCATGCTAATTACATTGCCGGTTGCCAAATTGCATTATCTCTTATAGTTTCCGAGATATGGACTATCGATAATTTACACCTTAGGCTCTGCTTCTAACTTGGGCCCAAATTGCAAAATGGTCTTATCTATTGGCGATTTCGTTCCAATTCACATTCCAAGTAATATTCGGCATGCTAATTACATTGCCGGTTGCCAAATTGCATTATCTCTTATAGTTTCCGAGATATGGACTATCGATAATTTACACCTTAGGCTCTGCTTCTAACTTGGGCCCAAATTGTAAAATGGTCTTATCTATTGGCGATTTCGTTCCAATTCACATTCCAAGTAATATTCGGCATGCTAATTACATTGCCGGTTGCCAAATTGCATTATCTCTTATAGTTTCCGAGATATGGACTATCGATAATTTACACCTTAGGCTCTGCTTCTAACTTGGGCCCAAATTGTAAAATGGTCTTATCTATTGGCGATTTCGTTCCAATTCACACTCCAAGTAATATTCGGCATGCTAATTACATTGCCGGTTGCGAAATTGCATTATCTCTTATAGTTTCCGAGATATGGACTATCGATAATTTACACCTTAGGCTCTGCTTCTAACTTGGGCCCAAATTGTAAAATGGTCTTATCTATTGGCGATTTCGTTCCAATTCACATTCCAAGTAATATTCGGCATGCTAATTACATTGCCGGTTGCCAAATTGCATTATCTCTTATAGTTTCCGAGATATGTACTATCGATAATTTACACCTTAGGCTCTGCTTCTAACTTGGGCCCAAATTGTAAAATGGTCTTATCTATTGGCGATTTCGTTCCAATTCACATTCCAAGTAATATTCGGCATGCTAATTACATTGCCGGTTGCCAAATTGCATTATCTCTTATAGTTTCCGAGATATGGACTATCGATAATTTACACCTTAGGCTCTGCTTCTAACTTGGGCCCAAATTGTAAAATGGTCTTATCTATTGGCGATTTCGTCCCAATTCACATTCCAAGTGATATTCGGCATGCTAATTACATTGCCGGTTGCGAAATTGCATTATCTCTTATAGTTTCCGAGATATGGACTATCAATAATTTACACCTTAGGCTCTGCTTCTAACTTGGGCCCAAATTGTAAAATGGTCTTATCTATTGGCGATTTCGTTCCAATTCACATTCCAAGTAATATTCGGCATGCTAATTACATTGCCGGTTGCCAAATTGCATTATCTCTTATAGTTTCCGAGATATGGACTATCGATAATTTACACCTTAGGCTCTGCTTCTAACTTGGGCCCAAATTGTAAAATGGCCTTATCTATTGGCGATTTCGTTCCAATTCAGATTCCGAGTAATATTCGGAATGCTAATTACATTGCCGGTTGCCAAATTGCATTATCTCTTATAGTTTCCGAGATATGGACTATCGATAATTTACACCTTAGGCTCTGCTTCTAACTTGGGCCCAAATTGTAAAATGGTCTTATCTATTGGCGATTTAGTTGCAATTCACATTCCAAGTAATATTCGGCATGCTAATTACATTGCCGGTTGCTAAATTGCATTATCTCTTATAGTTTCCGAGATATGGACTATCGATAATTTACACCTTATTCTCTGCTTCTAACTTGGGCCCAAATTGTAAAATGGTCTTATCTATTGGCGATTTCGTTCCATTTCACATTCCAAGTAATATTCGGCATGCTAATTACATTGCCGGTTGCCAAATTGCATTATCTCTTATAGTTTCCGAGATATGGACTATCGATAATTTACACCTTAGGCTCTGCTTCTAACTTGGGCCCAAATTGTAAAATGGTCTTATCTATTGGCGATTTCGTCCCAATTCACATTCCAAGTGATATTCGGCATGCTAATTACATTGGCGGTTGCGAAATTGCATTATCTCTTATAGTTTCCGAGATATGGACTATCAATAATTTACACCTTAGGCTCTGCTTCTAACTTGGGCCCAAATTGTAAAATGGTCTTATCTATTGGCGATTTAGTTGCAATTCACATTCCAAGTAATATTCGGCATGCTAATTACATTGCCGGTTGCCAAATTGCATTATCTCTTATAGTTTCCGAGATATGTACTATCGATAATTTACACCTTAGGCTCTGCTTCTAACTTGGGCCCAAATTGTAAAATGGTCTTATCTATTGGCGATTTCGTTCCAATTCACATTCCAAGTAATATTCGGCATGCTAATTACATTGCCGGTTGCCAAATTGCATTATCTCTTATAGTTTCCGAGATATGGACTATCGATAATTTACACCTTAGGCTCTGCTTCTAACTTGGGCCCAAATTGTAAAATGGTCTTATCTATTGGCGATTTCGTCCCAATTCACATTCCAAGTGATATTCGGCATGCTAATTACATTGCCGGTTGCGAAATTGCATTATCTCTTATAGTTTCCGAGATATGGACTATCAATAATTAACACCTTAGGCTCTGCTTCTAACTTGGGCCCAAATTGTAAAATGGTCTTATCTATTGGCGATTTCGTTCCAATTCAGATTCCGAGTAATATTCGGAATGCTAATTACATTGCCGGTTGCCAAATTGCATTATCTCTTATAGTTTCCGAGATATGGACTATCGATAATTTACACCTTAAGCTCTGCTTCTAACTTGGGCCCAAATTGTAAAATGGTCTTATCTATTGGCGATTTAGTTGCAATTCACATTCCAAGTAATATTCGGCATGCTAATTACATTGCCGGTTGCTAAATTGCATTATCTCTTATAGTTTCCGAGATATGGACTATCGATAATTTACACCTCATTCTCTGCTTCTAACTTGGGCCCAAATTGTAAAATGGTCTTATCTATTGGCGATTTCGTTCCATTTCACATTCCAAGTAATATTCGGCATGCTAATTACATTGCCGGTTGCCAAATTGCATTATCTCTTATAGTTTCCGAGATATGGACTATCGATAATTTACACCTTAGGCTCTGCTTCTAACTTGGGCCCAAATTGTAAAATGGTCTTATCTATTGGCGATTTCGTCACAATTCACATTCCAAGTGATATTCGGCATGCTAATTACATTGCCGGTTGCGAAATTGCATTATCTCTTATAGTTTCCGAGATATGGACTATCAATAATTTACACCTTAGGCTCTGCTTCTAACTTGGGCCCAAATTGTAAAATGGTCTTATCTATTGGCGATTTAGTTGCAATTCACATTCCAAGTAATATTCGGCATGCTAATTACATTGCCGGTTGCCAAATTGCATTATCTCTTATAGTTTCCGAGATATGGACCATCGATAATTTACATCTTAGGCTCTGCTTCTAACTTGGGCCCAAATTGTAAAATGGTCTTATCTATTGGCGATTTCGTTCCAATTCACATTCCAAGTAATATTCGGCATGCTAATTACATTGCCGGTTGCCAAATTGCATTATCTCTTATAGTTTCCGAGATATGGACTATCGATAATTTACACCTTAGGCTCTGCTTCTAACTTGGGCCCAAATTGTAAAATGGTCTTATCTATTGGCGATTTCGTTCCAATTCACACTCCAAGTAATATTCGGCATGCTAATTACATTGCCGGTTGCCAAATTGCATTATATCTTATAGTTTCCGAGATATGGACTATCGATAATTTACACCTTAGGCTCTGCTTCTAACTTGGGCCCAAATTGTAAAATGGTCTTATCTATTGGCGATTTCGTTCCAATTCAGATTCCGAGTAATATTCGGAATGCTAATTACATTGCCGGTTGCCAAATTGCATTATCTCTTATAGTTTCCGAGATATGGACTATCGATAATTTACACCTTAGGCTCTGCTTCTAACTTGGGCCCAAATTGTAAAATGGTCTTATCTATTGGCGATTTAGTTGCAATTCACATTCCAAGTAATATTCGGCATGCTAATTACATTGCCGGTTGCTAAATTGCATTATCCCTTATAGTTTCCGAGATATGGACTATCGATAATTTACACCTTATTCTCTGCTTCTAACTTGGGCCCAAATTGTAAAATGGTCTTATCTATTGGCGATTTCGTTCCATTTCACATTCCAAGTAATATTCGGCATGCTAATTACATTGCCGGTTGCCAAATTGCATTATCTCTTATAGTTTCCGAGATATGGACTATCGATTATTTACACCTTAGGCTCTGCTTCTAACTTGGGCCCAAATTGTAAAATGGTCTTATCTATTGGCGATTTCGTCCCAATTCACATTCCAAGTGATATTCGGCATGCTAATTACATTGCCGGTTGCGAAATTGCATTATCTCTTATAGTTTCCGAGATATGGACTATCAATAATTTACACCTTAGGCTCTGCTTCTAACTTGGGCCCAAATTGTAAAATGGTCTTATCTATTGGCGATTTAGTTGCAATTCACATTCCAAGTAATATTCGGCATGCTAATTACATTGCCGGTTGCCAAATTGCATTATCTCTTATAGTTTCCGAGATATGGACCATCGATAATTTACATCTTAGGCTCTGCTTCTAACTTGGGCCCAAATTGTAAAATGGTCTTATCTATTGGCGATTTCGTTCCAATTCACATTCCAAGTAATATTCGGCATGCTAATTACATTGCCGGTTGCCAAATTGCATTATCTCTTATAGTTTCCGAGATATGGACTATCGATAATTTACACCTTAGGCTCTGCTTCTAACTTGGGCCCAAATTGTAAAATGGTCTTATCTATTGGCGATTTCGTTCCAATTCACACTCCAAGTAATATTCGGCATGCTAATTACATTGCCGGTTGCGAAATTGCATTATCTCTTATAGTTTCCGAGATATGGACTATCGATAATTTACACCTTAGGATCTGCTTCTAACTTGGGCCCAAATTGTAAAATGGTCTTATCTATTGGCGATTTCGTTCCAATTCACATTCCAAGTAATATTCGGCATGCTAATTACATTGCCGGTTGCCAAATTGCATTATCTCTTATAGTTTCCGAAATATGGACTATCGATAATTTACACCTTAGGCTCTGCTTCTAACTTGGGCCCAAATTGTAAAATGGTCTTATCTATTGGCGATTTCGTTCCAATTCACATTCCAAGTAATATTCGGCATGCTAATTACATTGCCGGTTGCCAAATTGCATTATCTCTTATAGTTTCCGAGATATGGACTATCGATAATTTACACCTTAGGCTCTACTTCTAACTTGGGCCCAAATTGTAAAATGGTCTTATCTATTGGCGATTTCGTCCCAATTCACATTCCAAGTGATATTCGGCATGCTAATTACATTGCCGGTTGCGAAATTGCATTATCTCTTATAGTTTCCGAGATATGGACTATCAATAATTTACACCTTAGGCTCTGCTTCTAACTTGGGCCCAAATTGTAAAATGGTCTTATCTATTGGCGATTTCGTTCCAATTCACATTCCAAGTAATATTCGGCATGCTAATTACATTGCCGGTTGCCAAATTGCATTATCTCTTAAAGTTTCCGAGATATGGACTATCGATAATTTACACCTTAGGCTCTGCTTCTAACTTGGGCCCAAATTGTAAAATGGTCTTATCTATTGGCGATTTCGTTCCAATTCACATTCCAAGTAATATTCGGCATGCTAATTACATTGCCGGTTGCCAAATTGAATTAACTCTTATAGTTTCCGAGATATGGACTATCGATAATTTACACCTTAGGCTCTGCTTCTAACTTGGGCCCAAATTGTAAAATGGTCTTACCTATTGGCGATTTCGTTCCAATTCACATTCCAAGTAATATTCGGCATGCTAATTACATTGCCGGTTGCCAAATTGCATTATCTCTTATAGTTTCCGAGATATGGACTATCGATAATTTACACCTTAGGCTCTGCTTCTAACTTGGGCCCAAATTGTAAAATGGTCTTATCTATTGGCGATTTCGTTCCAATTCACATTCCAAGTAATATTCGGCATGCTAATTACATTGCCGGTTGCCAAATTGCATTATCTCTTATAGTTTCCGAGATATGGACTATCGATAATTTACACCTTAGGCTCTGCTTCTAACTTGGGCCCAAATTGTAAAATGGTCTTATCTATTGGCGATTTCGTCTCAATTCACATTCCAAGTGATATTCGGCATGCTAATTACATTGCCGGTTGCGAAATTGCATTATCTCTTATAGTTTCCTAGATATGGACTATCGATAATTTACACCTTAGGCTCTGCTTCTAACTTGGGCCCAAATTGTAAAATGGTCTTATCTATTGGCGATTTCGTTCCAATTCACATTCCAAGTAATATTCGACATGCTAATTACATTGCCGGTTGCCAAATTGCATTATCTCTTATAGTTTCCGAGATATGGACTATCGATAATTTACACCTTAGGCTCTGCTTCTAACTTGGGCCCAAATTGTAAAATGGTCTTATCTATTGGCGATTTCGTCCCAATTCACATTCCAAGTAATATTCGGCATGCTAATTACATTGCCGGTTGCCAAATTGCATTATCTCTTATAGTTTCCGAGATATGGACTATCGATAATTTACACCTTAGGCTCTGCTTCTAACTTGGGCCCAAATTGTAAAATGGTCTTATCTATTGGCGATTTCGTCCCAATTCACATTCCAAGTGATATTCGGCATGCTAATTACATTGCCGGTTGCGAAATTGCATTATCTCTTATAGTTTCCGAGATATGGACTATCAATAATTTACACCTTAGGCTCTGCTTCTAATTTGGGCCCAAATTGTAAAATGGTCTTATCTATTGGCGATTTCGTTCCAATTCACATTCCAAGTAATATTCGGCATGCTAATTACATTGCCGGTTGCCAAATTGCATTATCTCTTATAGTTTCCGAGATATGGACTGTCGATAATTTACACCTTAGGCTCTGCTTCTAACTTGGGCCCAAATTGTAAAATGGTCTTATCTATTGGCGATTTCGTTCCAATTCACATTCCAAGTAATATTCGGCATGCTAATTACATTGCCGGTTGCCAAATTGCATTATCTCTTATAGTTTCCGAGATATGGACTATCGATAATTTACACCTTAGGCTCTGCTTCTAACTTGGGCCCAAATTGTAAAATGGTCTTATCTATTGGCGATTTCGTTCCAATTCACATTCCAAGTAATATTCGGCATGCTAATTACATTGCCGGTTGCCAAATTGCATTATCTCTTATAGTTTCCGAGATATGGACTATCGATAATTTACACCATAGGCTCTGCTTCTAACTTGGGCCCAAATTGTAAAATGGTCTTATCTATTGGCGATTTTGTTCCAATTCACATTCCAAGTAATATTCGGCATGCTAATTACATTGCCGGTTGCCAAATTGCATTATCTCTTATAGTTTCCGAGATATGGACTATCGATAATTTACACCTTAGGCTCTGCTTCTAACTTGGGCCCAAATTGTAAAATGGTCTTATCTATTGGCGATTTCGTTCCAATTCACAGTCCAAGTAATATTCGGCATGTTAATTACATTACCGGTTGCCAAATTGCATTATCTCTTATAGTTTCCGAGATATGGACTATCGATAATTTACACCTTAGGCTCTGCTTCTAACTTGGGCCCAAATTGTAAAATGGTCTTATCTATTGGCGATTTCGTCCCAATTCACATTCCAAGTGATATACGGCATGCTAATTACATTGCCGGTTGCGAAATTGCATTATCTCTTATAATTTCCGAGATGTGGACTATCAATAATTTACACCTTAGGCTCTGCTTCTAACTTGGGCCCAAATTGTAAAATGGTCTTATCTATTGGCGATTTCGTTCCAATTCACATTCCAAGTAATATTCGGCATGCTAATTACATTGCCGGTTGCCTAATTGCATTATCTCTTATAGTTTCCGAGATATGGACTATCGATAATTTACACCTTAGGCTCTGCTTCTAACTTGGGCCCAAATTGTAAAATGGTCTTATCTATTGGCGATTTCGTTCCAATTCACATTCCAAATAATATTCGGCATGCTAATTACATTGCCGGTTGCCAAATTGCATTATCTCTTATAGTTTCCGAGATATGGACTATCGATAATTTACACCTTAGGCTCTGCTTCTAACTTGGGCCCAAATTGTAAAATGGTCTTATCTATTGGCGATTTAGTTGCAATTCACATTCCAAGTAATATTCGGCATGCTAATTACATTGCCGGTTGCCAAATTGCATTATCTCTTATAGTTTCCGAGATATGGACTATCGATAATTTACACCTTAGGCTCTGCTTCTAACTTGGGCCCAAATTGTAAAATGGTCTTATCTATTGGCGATTTCGTTCCAATTCACATTCCAAGTAATATTCGGCATGCTAATTACATTGCCGGTTGCCAAATTGCATTATCTCTTATAGTTTCCGAGATATGGACTATCGATAATTTACACCTTAGGCTCTGCTTCTAACTTGGGCCCAAATTGTAAAATGGTCTTATCTATTGGCGATTTCGTCCCAATTCACATTCCAAGTGATATTCGGCATGCTAATTACATTGCCGGTTGCGAAATTGCATTATCTCTTATAGTTTCCGAGATATGGACTATCAATAATTTACACCTTAGGCTCTGCTTCTAACTTGGGCCCAAATTGTAAAATGGTCTTATCTATTGGCGATTTCGTTCCAATTCACATTCCAAGTAATATTCGGCATGCTAATTACATTGCCGGTTGCCAAATTGCATTATCTCTTAAAGTTTCCGAGATATGGACTATCGATAATTTACACCTTAGGCTCTGCTTCTAACTTGGGCCCAAATTGTAAAATGGTCTTATCTATTGGCGATTTCGTTCCAATTCACATTCCAAGTAATATTCGGCATGCTAATTACATTGCCGGTTGCCAAATTGAATTAACTCTTATAGTTTCCGAGATATGGACTATCGATAATTTACACCTTAGGCTCTGCTTCTAACTTGGGCCCAAATTGTAAAATGGTCTTACCTATTGGCGATTTCGTTCCAATTCACATTCCAAGTAATATTCGGCATGCTAATTACATTGCCGGTTGCCAAATTGCATTATCTCTTATAGTTTCCGAGATATGGACTATCGATAATTTACACCTTAGGCTCTGCTTCTAATTTGGGCCCAAATTGTAAAATGGTCTTATCTATTGGCGATTTCGTTCCAATTCACATTCCAAGTAATATTCGGCATGCTAATTACATTGCCGGTTGCCAAATTGCATTATCTCTTATAGTTTCCGAGATATGGACTGTCGATAATTTACACCTTAGGCTCTGCTTCTAACTTGGGCCCAAATTGTAAAATGGTCTTATCTATTGGCGATTTCGTTCCAATTCACATTCCAAGTAATATTCGGCATGCTAATTACATTGCCGGTTGCCAAATTGCATTATCTCTTATAGTTTCCGAGATATGGACTATCGATAATTTACACCTTAGGCTCTGCTTCTAACTTGGGCCCAAATTGTAAAATGGTCTTATCTATTGGCGATTTCGTTCCAATTCACATTCCAAGTAATATTCGGCATGCTAATTACATTGCCGGTTGCCAAATTGCATTATCTCTTATAGTTTCCGAGATATGGACTATCGATAATTTACACCATAGGCTCTGCTTCTAACTTGGGCCCAAATTGTAAAATGGTCTTATCTATTGGCGATTTTGTTCCAATTCACATTCCAAGTAATATTCGGCATGCTAATTACATTGCCGGTTGCCAAATTGCATTATCTCTTATAGTTTCCGAGATATGGACTATCGATAATTTACACCTTAGGCTCTGCTTCTAACTTGGGCCCAAATTGTAAAATGGTCTTATCTATTGGCGATTTCGTTCCAATTCACAGTCCAAGTAATATTCGGCATGTTAATTACATTACCGGTTGCCAAATTGCATTATCTCTTATAGTTTCCGAGATATGGACTATCGATAATTTACACCTTAGGCTCTGCTTCTAACTTGGGCCCAAATTGTAAAATGGTCTTATCTATTGGCGATTTCGTCCCAATTCACATTCCAAGTGATATTCGGCATGCTAATTACATTGCCGGTTGCGAAATTGCATTATCTCTTATAATTTCCGAGATGTGGACTATCAATAATTTACACCTTAGGCTCTGCTTCTAACTTGGGCCCAAATTGTAAAATGGTCTTATCTATTGGCGATTTCGTTCCAATTCACATTCCAAGTAATATTCGGCATGCTAATTACATTGCCGGTTGCCAAATTGCATTATCTCTTATAGTTTCCGAGATATGGACTATCGATAATTTACACCTTAGGCTCTGCTTCTAACTTGGGCCCAAATTGTAAAATGGTCTTATCTATTGGCGATTTCGTTCCAATTCACATTCCAAATAATATTCGGCATGCTAATTACATTGCCGGTTGCCAAATTGCATTATCTCTTATAGTTTCCGAGATATGGACTATCGATAATTTACACCTTAGGCTCTGCTTCTAACTTGGGCCCAAATTGTAAAATGGTCTTATCTATTGGCGATTTAGTTGCAATTCACATTCCAAGTAATATTCGGCATGCTAATTACATTGCCGGTTGCCAAATTGCATTATCTCTTATAGTTTCCGAGATATGGACTATCGATAATTTACACCTTAGGCTCTGCTTCTAACTTGGGCCCAAATTGTAAAATGGTCTTATCTATTGGCGATTTCGTTCCAATTCACATTCCAAGTAATATTCGGCATGCTAATTACATTGCCGGTTGCCAAATTGCATTATCTCTTATAGTTTCCGAGATATGGACTATCGATAATTTACACCTTAGGCTCTGCTTCTAACTTGGGCCCAAATTGTAAAATGGTCTTATCTATTGGCGATTTCGTCCCAATTCACATTCCAAGTGATATTCGGCATGCTAATTACATTGCCGGTTGCGAAATTGCATTATCTCTTATAGTTTCCGAGATATGGACTATCAATAATTTACACCTTAGGCTCTGCTTCTAACTTGGGCCCAAATTGTAAAATGGTCTTATCTATTGGCGATTTCGTTCCAATTCACATTCCAAGTAATATTCGGCATGCTAATTACATTGCCGGTTGCCAAATTGCATTATCTCTTAAAGTTTCCGAGATATGGACTATCGATAATTTACACCTTAGGCTCTGCTTCTAACTTGGGCCCAAATTGTAAAATGGTCTTATCTATTGGCGATTTCGTTCCAATTCACATTCCAAGTAATATTCGGCATGCTAATTACATTGCCGGTTGCCAAATTGAATTAACTCTTATAGTTTCCGAGATATGGACTATCGATAATTTACACCTTAGGCTCTGCTTCTATCTTGGGCCCAAATTGTAAAATGGTCTTACCTATTGGCGATTTCGTTCCAATTCACATTCCAAGTAATATTCGGCATGCTAATTACATTGCCGGTTGCCAAATTGCATTATCTCTTATAGTTTCCGAGATATGGACTATCGATAATTTACACCTTAGGCTCTGCTTCTAACTTGGGCCCAAATTGTAAAATGGTCTTATCTATTGGCGATTTCGTTCCAATTCACATTCCAAGTAATATTCGGCATGCTAATTACATTGCCGGTTGCCAAATTGCATTATCTCTTATAGTTTCCGAGATATGGACTATCGATAATTTACACCTTAGGCTCTGCTTCTAACTTGGGCCCAAATTGTAAAATGGTCTTATCTATTGGCGATTTCGTCCCAATTCACATTCCAAGTGATATTCGGCATGCTAATTACATTGCCGGTTGCGAAATTGCATTATCTCTTATAGTTTCCGAGATATGGACTATCGATAATTTACACCTTAGGCTCTGCTTCTAACTTGGGCCCAAATTGTAAAATGGTCTTATCTATTGGCGATTTCGTTCCAATTCACATTCCAAGTAATATTCGGCATGCTAATTACATTGCCGGTTGCCAAATTGCATTATCTCTTATAGTTTCCGAGATATGGACTATCGATAATTTACACCTTAGGCTCTGCTTCTAACTTGGGCCCAAATTGTAAAATGGTCTTATCTATTGGCGATTTCGTCCCAATTCACATTCCAAGTAATATTCGGCATGCTAATTACATTGCCGGTTGCCAAATTGCATTATCTCTTATAGTTTCCGAGATATGGACTATCGATAATTTACACCTTAGGCTCTGCTTCTAACTTGGGCCCAAATTGTAAAATGGTCTTATCTATTGGCGATTTCGTTCCAATTCACATTCCAAGTAATATTCGGCATGCTAATTACATTGCCGGTTGCCAAATTGCATTATCTCTTATAGTTTCCGAGATATGGACTATCGATAATTTACACCTTAGGCTCTGCTTCTAACTTGGGCCCAAATTGTAAAATGGTCTCATCTATTGGCGATTTCGTCCCAATTCACATTCCAAGTGATATTCGGCATGCTAATTACATTGCCGGTTGCGAAATTGCATTATCTCTTATAGTTTCCGAGATATGGACTATCAATAATTTACACCTTAGGCTCTGCTTCTAATTTGGGCCCAAATTGTAAAATGGTCTTATCTATTGGCGATTTCGTTCCAATTCACATTCCAAGTAATATTCGGCATGCTAATTACATTGCCGGTTGCCAAATTGCATTATCTCTTATAGTTTCCGAGATATGGACTGTCGATAATTTACACCTTAGGCTCTGCTTCTAACTTGGGCCCAAATTGTAAAATGGTCTTATCTATTGGCGATTTCGTTCCAATTCACATTCCAAGTAATATTCGGCATGCTAATTACATTGCCGGTTGCCAAATTGCATTATCTCTTATAGTTTCCGAGATATGGACTATCGATAATTTACACCTTAGGCTCTGCTTCTAACTTGGGCCCAAATTGTAAAATGGTCTTATCTATTGGCGATTTCGTTCCAATTCACATTCCAAGTAATATTCGGCATGCTAATTACATTGCCGGTTGCCAAATTGCATTATCTCTTATAGTTTCCGAGATATGGACTATCGATAATTTACACCATAGGCTCTGCTTCTAACTTGGGCCCAAATTGTAAAATGGTCTTATCTATTGGCGATTTCGTTCCAATTCACATTCCAAGTAATATTCGGCATGCTAATTACATTGCCGGTTGCCAAATTGCATTATCTCTTATAGTTTCCGAGATATGGACTATCGATAATTTACACCTTAGGCTCTGCTTCTAACTTGGGCCCAAATTGTAAAATGGTCTTATCTATTGGCGATTTCGTTCCAATTCACATTCCAAGTAATATTCGGCATGTTAATTACATTACCGGTTGCCAAATTGCATTATCTCTTATAGTTTCCGAGATATGGACTATCGATAATTTACACCTTAGGCTCTGCTTCTAACTTGGGCCCAAATTGTAAAATGGTCTTATCTATTGGCGATTTCGTCCCAATTCACATTCCAAGTGATATTCGGCATGCTAATTACATTGCCGGTTGCGAAATTGCATTATCTCTTATAATTTCCGAGATGTGGACTATCAATAATTTACACCTTAGGCTCTGCTTCTAACTTGGGCCCAAATTGTAAAATGGTCTTATCTATTGGCGATTTCGTTCCAATTCACATTCCAAGTAATATTCGGCATGCTAATTACATTGCCGGTTGCCAAATTGCATTATCTCTTATAGTTTCCGAGATATGGACTATCGATAATTTACACCTTAGGCTCTGCTTCTAACTTGGGCCCAAATTGTAAAATGGTCTTATCTATTGGCGATTTCGTTCCAATTCACATTCCAAATAATATTCGGCATGCTAATTACATTGCCGGTTGCCAAATTGCATTATCTCTTATAGTTTCCGAGATATGGACTATCGATAATTTACACCTTAGGCTCTGCTTCTAACTTGGGCCCAAATTGTAAAATGGTCTTATCTATTGGCGATTTAGTTGCAATTCACATTCCAAGTAATATTCGGCATGCTAATTACATTGCCGGTTGCCAAATTGCATTATCTCTTATAGTTTCCGAGATATGGACTATCGATAATTTACACCTTAGGTTCTGCTTCTAACTTGGGCCCAAATTGTAAAATGGTCTTATCTATTGGCGATTTCGTTCCAATTCACATTCCAAGTAATATTCGGCATGCTAATTACATTGCCGGTTGCCAAATTGCATTATCTCTTATAGTTTCCGAGATATGGACTATCGATAATTTACACCTTAGGCTCTGCTTCTAACTTGGGCCCAAATTGTAAAATGGTCTTATCTATTGGCGATTTCGTTCCAATTCACATTCCAAGTAATATTCGGCATGCTAATTACATTGCCGGTTGCCAAATTGCATTATCTCTTATAGTTTCCGAGATATGGACTATCGATAATTTACACCTTAGGCTCTGCTTCTAACTTGGGCCCAAATTGTAAAATGGTCTTATCTATTGGCGATTTCGTTCCAATTCACACTCCAAGTAATATTCGGCATGCTAATTACATTGCCGGTTGCGAAATTGCATTATCTCTTATAGTTTCCGAGATATGGACTATCGATAATTTACACCTTAGGCTCTGCTTCTAACTTGGGCCCAAATTGTAAAATGGTCTTATCTATTGGCGATTTCGTCCCAATTCACATTCCAAGTGATATTCGGCATGCTAATTACATTGCCGGTTGCGAAATTGCATTATCTCTTATAGTTTCCGAGATATGGACTATCAATAATTTACACCTTAGGCTCTGCTTCTAACTTGGGCCCAAATTGTAAAATGGTCTTATCTATTGGCGATTTCGTTCCAATTCACATTCCAAGTAATATTCGGCATGCTAATTACATTGCCGGTTGCCAAATTGCATTATCTCTTATAGTTTCCGAGATATGGACTATCGATAATTTACACGTTAGGCTCTGCTTCTAACTTGGGCCCAAATTGTAAAATGGTCTTATCTATTGGCGATTTCGTCCCAATTCACATTCCAAGTGATATTCGGCATGCTAATTACATTGCCGGTTGCGAAATTGCATTATCTCTTATAGTTTCCGAGATATGGACTATCAATAATTTACACCTTAGGCTCTGCTTCTAACTTGGGCCCAAATTGTAAAATGGTCTTATCTATTGGCGATTTAGTTGCAATTCACATTCCAAGTAATATTCGGCATGCTAATTACATTGCCGGTTACCAAATTGAATTATCTCTTATAGTTTCCGAGATATGGACTATCGATAATTTACACCTTAGGCTCTGCTTCTAACTTGGGCCCAAATTGTAAAATGGTCTTATCTATTGGCGATTTCGTTCCAATTCACACTCCAAGTAATATTCGGCATGCTAATTACATTGCCGGTTGCGAAATTGCATTATCTCTTATAGTTTCCGAGATATGGACTATCGATAATTTACACCTTAGGCTCTGCTTCTAACTTGGGCCCAAATTGTAAAATGGTCTTATCTATTGGCGATTTCGTTCCAATTCACATTCCAAGTAATATTCGGCATGCTAATTACATTGCCGGTTGCCAAATTGCATTATCTCTTATAGTTTCCGAAATATGGACTATCGATAATTTACACCTTAGGCTCTGCTTCTAACTTGGGCCCAAATTGTAAAATGGTCTTATCTATTGGCGATTTCGTTCCAATTCACATTCCAAGTAATATTCGGCATGCTAATTACATTGCCGGTTGCCAAATTGCATTATCTCTTATAGTTTCCGAGATATGGACTATCGATAATTTACACCTTAGGCTCTGCTTCTAACTTGGGCCCAAATTGTAAAATGGTCTTATCTATTGGCGATTTCGTCCCAATTCACATTCCAAGTGATATTCGGCATGCTAATTACATTGCCGGTTGCGAAATTGCATTATCTCTTATAGTTTCCGAGATATGGACTATCAATAATTTACACCTTAGGCTCTGCTTCTAACTTGGGCCCAAATTGTAAAATGGTCTTATCTATTGGCGATTTCGTTCCAATTCACATTCCAAGTAATATTCGGCATGCTAATTACATTGCCGGTTGCCAAATTGCATTATCTCTTAAAGTTTCCGAGATATGGACTATCGATAATTTACACCTTAGGCTCTGCTTCTAACTTGGGCCCAAATTGTAATATGGTCTTATCTATTGGCGATTTCGTTCCAATTCACATTCCAAGTAATATTCGGCATGCTAATTACATTGCCGGTTGCCAAATTGAATTATCTCTTATAGTTTCCGAGATATGGACTATCGATAATTTACACCTTAGGCTCTGCTTCTAACTTGGGCCCAAATTGTAAAATGGTCTTACCTATTGGCGATTTCGTTCCAATTCACATTCCAAGTAATATTCGGTATGCTAATTACATTGCCGGTTGCCAAATTGCATTATCTCTTATAGTTTCCGAGATATGGACTATCGATAATTTACACCTTAGGCTCTGCTTCTAACTTGGGCCCAAATTGTAAAATGGTCTTATCTATTGGCGATTTCGTTCCAATTCACATTCCAAGTAATATTCGGCATGCTAATTACATTGCCGGTTGCCAAATTGCATTATCTCTTATAGTTTCCGAGATATGGACTATCGATAATTTACACCTTAGGCTCTGCTTCTAACTTGGGCCCAAATTGTAAAATGGTCTTATCTATTGGCGATTTCGTCCCAATTCACATTCCAAGTGATATTCGGCATGCTAATTACATTGCCGGTTGCGAAATTGCATTATCTCTTATAGTTTCCGAGATATGGACTATCGATAATTTACACCTTAGGCTCTGCTTCTAACTTGGGCCCAAATTGTAAAATGGTCTTATCTATTGGCGATTTCGTTCCAATTCACATTCCAAGTAATATTCGGCATGCTAATTACATTGCCGGTTGCCAAATTGCATTATCTCTTATAGTTTCCGAGATATGGACTATCGATAATTTACACCTTAGGCTCTGCTTCTAACTTGGGCCCAAATTGTAAAATGGTCTTATCTATTGGCGATTTAGTTGCAATTCACATTCCAAGTAATATTCGGCATGCTAATTACATTGCCGGTTGCCAAATTGCATTATCTCTTATAGTTTCCGAGATATGGACTATCGATAATTTACACCTTAGGCTCTGCTTCTAACTTGGGCCCAAATTGTAAAATGGTCTTATCTATTGGCGATTTCGTTCCAATTCACATTCCAAGTAATATTCGGCATGCTAATTACATTGCCGGTTGCCAAATTGCATTATCTCTTATAGTTTCCGAGATATGGACTATCGATAATTTACACCTTAGGCTCTGCTTCTAACTTGGGCCCAAATTGTAAAATGGTCTTATCTATTGGCGATTTCGTTCCAATTCACATTCCAAGTAATATTCGGCATGCTAATTACATTGCCGGTTGCCAAATTGCACTATCTCTTATAGTTTCCGAGATATGGACTATCGATAATTTACACCTTAGGCTCTGCTTCTAACTTGGGCCCAAATTGTAAAATGGTCTTATCTATTGGCGATTTCGTTCCAATTCACACTCCAAGTAATATTCGGCATGCTAATTACATTGCCGGTTGCCAAATTGCATTATCTCTTATAGTTTCCGAGATATGGACTATCGATAATTTACACCTTAGGCTCTGCTTCTAACTTGGGCCCAAATTGTAAAATGGTCTTATCTATTGGCGATTTAGTTGCAATTCACATTCCAAGTAATATTCGGCATGCTAATTACATTGCCGGTTGCCAAATTGCATTATCTCTTATAGTTTCCGAGATATGGACTATCGATAATTTACACCTTAGGCTCTGCTTCTAACTTGGGCCCAAATTGTAAAATGGTCTTATCTATTGGCGATTTCGTTCCAATTCACATTCCAAGTAATATTCGGCATGCTAATTACATTGCCGGTTGCCAAATTGCATTATCTCTTATAGTTTCCGAGATATGGACTATCAATAATTTACACCTTAGGCTCTGCTTCTAACTTGGGCCCAATTTGTAAAATGGTCTTATCTATTGGCGATTTCGTTCCAATTCACATTCCAAGTAATATTCGGCATGCTAATTACATTGCCGGTTGCCAAATTGCACTATCTCTTATAGTTTCCGAGATATGGACTATCGATAATTTACACCTTAGGCTCTGCTTCTAACTTGGGCCCAAATTGTAAAATGGTCTTATCTATTGGCGATTTCGTTCCAATTCACACTCCAAGTAATATTCGGCATGCTAATTACATTGCCGGTTGCGAAATTGCATTATCTCTTATAGTTTCCGAGATATGGACTATCGATAATTTACACCTTAGGCTCTGCTTCTAACTTGGGCCCAAAGTGTAAAATGGTCTTATCTATTGGCGATTTCGTTCCAATTCACATTCCAAGTAATATTCGGCATGCTAATTACATTGCCGGTTGCCAAATTGCATTATCTCTTATAGTTTCCGAGATATGGACTATCGATAATTTACACCTTAGGCTCTGCTTCTAACTTGGGCCCAAATTGTAAAATGGTCTTATCTATTGACGATTTCGTTCCAATTCACATTCCAAGTAATATTCGGCATGCTAATTACATTGCCGGTTGCCAAATTGCATTATCTCTTATAGTTTCCGAGATATGGACTATCGATAATTTACACCTTAGGCTCTGCTTCTAACTTGTGCCCAAATTGTAAAATGGTCTTATCTATTGGCGATTTCGTCCCAATTCACATTCCAAGTGATATTCGGCATGCTAATTACATTGCCGGTTGCGAAATTGCATTATCTCTTATAGTTTCCGAGATATGGACTATCAATAATTTACACCTTAGGCTCTGCTTCTAACTTGGGCCCAAATTGTAAAATGGTCTTATCTAATGGCGATTCCGTTCCAATTCACATTCCAAGTAATATTCGGCATGCTAATTACATTGCCGGTTGCCAAATTGCATTATCTCTTATAGTTTCCGAGATATGGACTATCGATAATTTACACCTTAGGCTCTGCTTCTAACTTGGGCCCAAATTGTAAAATGGTCTTATCTATTGGCGATTTCGTTCCAATTCACATTCCAAGTAATATTCGGCATGCTAATTACATTGCCGGTTGCCAAATTGCATTATCTCTTATAGTTTCCGAGATATGGACTATCGATAATTTACACCTTAGGCTCTGCTTCTAACTTGGGCCCAAATTGTAAAATGGTCTTATCTATTGGCGATTTCGTCCCAATTCACATTCCAAGTGATATTCGGCATGCTAATTACATTGCCGGTTGCGAAATTGCATTATCTCTTATAGTTTCCGAGATATGGACTATCAATAATTTACACCTTAGGCTCTGCTTCTAATTTGGGCCCAAATTGTAAAATGGTCTTATCTATTGGCGATTTCGTTCCAATTCACATTCCAAGTAATATTCGGCATGCTAATTACATTGCCGGTTGCCAAATTGCATTATCTCTTATAGTTTCCGAGATATGGACTGTCGATAATTTACACCTTAGGCTCTGCTTCTAACTTGGGCCCAAATTGTAAAATGGTCTTATCTATTGGCGATTTCGTTCCAATTCACATTCCAAGTAATATTCGGCATGCTAATTACATTGCCGGTTGCCAAATTGCATTATCTCTTATAGTTTCCGAGATATGGACTATCGATAATTTACACCTTAGGCTCTGCTTCTAACTTGGGCCCAAATTGTAAAATGGTCTTATCTATTGGCGATTTCGTTCCAATTCACATTCCAAGTAATATTCGGCATGCTAATTACATTGCCGGTTGCCAAATTGCATTATCTCTTATAGTTTCCGAGATATGGACTATCGATAATTTACACCATAGGCTCTGCTTCTAACTTGGGCCCAAATTGTAAAATGGTCTTATCTATTGGCGATTTCGTTCCAATTCACATTCCAAGTAATATTCGGCATGCTAATTACATTGCCGGTTGCCAAATTGCATTATCTCTTATAGTTTCCGAGATATGGACTATCGATAATTTACACCTTAGGCTCTGCTTCTAACTTGGGCCCAAATTGTAAAATGGTCTTATCCATTGGCGATTTCGTTCCAATTCACATTCCAAGTAATATTCGGCATGTTAATTACATTACCGGTTGCCAAATTGCATTATCTCTTATAGTTTCCGAGATATGGACTATCGATAATTTACACCTTAGGCTCTGCTTCTAACTTGGGCCCAAATTGTAAAATGGTCTTATCTATTGGCGATTTCGTCCCAATTCACATTCCAAGTGATATTCGGCATGCTAATTACATTGGCGGTTGCGAAATTGCATTATCTCTTATAATTTCCGAGATGTGGACTATCAATAATTTACACCTTAGGCTCTGCTTCTAACTTGGGCCCAAATTGTAAAATGGTCTTATCTATTGGCGATTTCGTTCCAATTCACATTCCAAGTAATATTCGGCATGCTAATTACATTGCCGGTTGCCAAATTGCATTATCTCTTATAGTTTCCGAGATATGGACTATCGATAATTTACACCTTAGGCTCTGCTTCTAACTTGGGCCCAAATTGTAAAATGGTCTTATCTATTGGCGATTTCGTTCCAATTCACATTCCAAATAATATTCGGCATGCTAATTACATTGCCGGTTGCCAAATTGCATTATCTCTTATAGTTTCCGAGATATGGACTATCGATAATTTACACCTTAGGCTCTGCTTCTAACTTGGGCCCAAATTGTAAAATGGTCTTATCTATTGGCGATTTAGTTGCAATTCACATTCCAAGTAATATTCGGCATGCTAATTACATTGCCGGTTGCCAAATTGCATTATCTCTTATAGTTTCCGAGATATGGACTATCGATAATTTACACCTTAGGCTCTGCTTCTAACTTGGGCCCAAATTGTAAAATGGTCTTATCTATTGGCGATTTCGTTCCAATTCACATTCCAAGTAATATTCGGCATGCTAATTACATTGCCGGTTGCCAAATTGCATTATCTCTTATAGTTTCCGAGATATGGACTATCGATAATTTACACCTTAGGCTCTGCTTCTAACTTGGGCCCAAATTGTAAAATGGTCTTATCTATTGGCGATTTCGTTCCAATTCACATTCCAAGTAATATTCGGCATGCTAATTACATTGCCGGTTGCCAAATTGCATTATCTCTTATAGTTTCCGAGATATGGACTATCGATAATTTGCACCTTAGGCTCTGCTTCTAACTTGGGCCCAAATTGTAAAATGGTCTTATCTATTGGCGATTTCGTTCCAATTCACACTCCAAGTAATATTCGGCATGCTAATTACATTGCCGGTTGCGAAATTGCATTATCTCTTATAGTTTCCGAGATATGGACTATCGATAATTTACACCTTAGGCTCTGCTTCTAACTTGTTTACACCTTAGGCTCTGCTTCTAACTTGGGCCCAAATTGTAAAATGGTCTTATCTATTGGCGATTTCGTTCCAATTCACATTCCAAGTAATATTCGGCATGCTAATTACATTGCCGGTTGCCAAATTGCATTATCTCTTATAGTTTCCGAGATATGGACTATCGATAATTTACACCTTAGGCTCTGCTTCTAACTTGGGCCCAAATTGTAAAATGGTCTTATCTATTGGCGATTTCGTCCCAATTCACATTCCAAGTGATATTCGGCATGCTAATTACATTGCCGGTTGCGAAATTGCATTATCTCTTATAGTTTCCGAGATATGGACTATCAATAATTTACACCTAAGGCTCTGCTTCTAACTTGGGCCCAAATTGTAAAATGGTCTTATCTATTGGCGATTTCGTTCCAATTCACATTCCAAGTAATATTCGGCATGCTAATTACATTGCCGGTTGCCAAATTGCATTATCTCTTATAGTTTCCGAGATATGGACTATCGATAATTTACACCTTAGGCTCTGCTTCTAACTTGGGCCCAAATTGTAAAATGGTCTTATCTATTGGCGATTTCGTTCCAATTCAGGTTCCGATTAATATTCGGCATGCTAATTACATTGCCGGTTGCCAAATTGCATTATCTCTTATAGTTTCCGAGATATGGACTATCGATAATTTACACCTTAGGCTCTGCTTCTAACTTGGGCCCAAATTGTAAAATGGTCTTATCTATTGGCGATTTCGTCCCAATTCACATTCCAAGTGATATTCGGCATGCTAATTACATTGCCGGTTGCGAAATTGCATTATCTCTTATAGTTTCCGAGATATGGACTATCAATAATTTACACCTTAGGCTCTGCTTCTAACTTGGGCCCAAATTGTAAAATGGTCTTATCTATTGGCGATTTAGTTGCAATTCACATTCCAAGTAATATTCGGCATGCTAATTACATTGCCGGTTGCCAAATTGCATTATCTCTTATAGTTTCCGAGATATGGACCATCGATAATTTACATCTTAGGCTCTGCTTCTAACTTGGGCCCAAATTGTAAAATGGTCTTATCTATTGGCGATTTCGTTCCAATTCACTTTCCAAGTAATATTCGGCATGCTAATTACATTGCCGGTTGCCAAATTGAATTATCTCTTATAGTTTCCGAGATATGGACTATCGATAATTTACACCTTAGGCTCTGCTTCTAACTTGGGCCCAAATTGTAAAATGGTCTTATCTATTGGCGATTTCGTTCCAATTCACACTCCAAGTAATATTCGGCATGCTAATTACATTGCCGGTTGCGAAATTGCATTATCTCTTATAGTTTCCGAGATATGGACTATCGATAATTTACACCTTAGGCTCTGCTTCTAACTTGGGCCCAAATTGTAAAATGGTCTTATCTATTGGCGATTTCGTTCCAATTCACATTCCAAGTAATATTCGGCATGCTAATTACATTGCCGGTTGCCAAATTGCATTATCTCTTATAGTTTCCGAAATATGGACTATCGATAATTTACACCTTAGGCTCTGCTTCTAACTTGGGCCCAAATTGTAAAATGGTCTTATCTATTGGCGATTTCGTTCCAATTCACATTCCAAGTAATATTCGGCATGCTAATTACATTGCCGGTTGCCAAATTGCATTATCTCTTATAGTTTCCGAGATATGGACTATCGATAATTTACACCTTAGGCTCTGCTTCTAACTTGGGCCCAAATTGTAAAATGGTCTTATCTATTGGCGATTTCGTCCCAATTCACATTCCAAGTGATATTCGGCATGCTAATTACATTGCCGGTTGCGAAATTGCATTATCTCTTATAGTTTCCGAGATATGGACTATCAATAATTTACACCTTAGGCTCTGCTTCTAACTTGGGCCCAAATTGTAAAATGGTCTTATCTATTGGCGATTTCGTTCCAATTCACATTCCAAGTAATATTCGGCATGCTAATTACATTGCCGGTTGCCAAATTGCATTATCTCTTAAAGTTTCCGAGATATGGACTATCGATAATTTACACCTTAGGCTCTGCTTCTAACTTGGGCCCAAATTGTAAAATGGTCTTATCTATTGGCGATTTCGTTCCAATTCACATTCCAAGTAATATTCGGCATGCTAATTACATTGCCGGTTGCCAAATTGAATTATCTCTTATAGTTTCCGAGATATGGACTATCGATAATTTACACCTTAGGCTCTGCTTCTAACTTGGGCCCAAATTGTAAAATGGTCTTACCTATTGGCGATTTCGTTCCAATTCACATTCCAAGTAATATTCGGCATGCTAATTACATTGCCGGTTGCCAAATTGCATTATCTCTTATAGTTTCCGAGATATGGACTATCGATAATTTACACCTTAGGCTCTGCTTCTAACTTGGGCCCAAATTGTAAAATGGTCTTATCTATTGGCGATTTCGTTCCAATTCACATTCCAAGTAATATTCGGCATGCTAATTACATTGCCGGTTGCCAAATTGCATTATCTCTTATAGTTTCCGAGATATGGACTATCGATAATTTACACCTTAGGCTCTGCTTCTAACTTGGGCCCAAATTGTAAAATGGTCTTATCTATTGGCGATTTCGTCCCAATTCACATTCCAAGTGATATTCGGCATGCTAATTACATTGCCGGTTGCGAAATTGCATTATCTCTTATAGTTTCCGAGATATGGACTATCGATAATTTACACCTTAGGCTCTGCTTCTAACTTGGGCCCAAATTGTAAAATGGTCTTATCTATTGGCGATTTCGTTCCAATTCACATTCCAAGTAATATTCGGCATGCTAATTACATTGCCGGTTGCCAAATTGCATTATCTCTTATAGTTTCCGAGATATGGACTATCGATAATTTACACCTTAGGCTCTGCTTCTAACTTGGGCCCAAATTGTAAAATGGTCTTATCTATTGGCGATTTCGTCCCAATTCACATTCCAAGTGATATTCGGCATGCTAATTACATTGCCGGTTGCGAAATTGCATTATCTCTTATAGTTTCCGAGATATGGACTATCAATAATTTACACCTTAGGCTCTGCTTCTAATTTGGGCCCAAATTGTAAAATGGTCTTATCTATTGGCGATTTCGTTCCAATTCACATTCCAAGTAATATTCGGCATGCTAATTACATTGCCGGTTGCCAAATTGCATTATCTCTTATAGTTTCCGAGATATGGACTGTCGATAATTTACACCTTAGGCTCTGCTTCTAACTTGGGCCCAAATTGTAAAATGGTCTTATCTATTGGCGATTTCGTTCCAATTCACATTCCAAGTAATATTCGGCATGCTAATTACATTGCCGGTTG
Organism: Rhynchophorus ferrugineus; assembly: GCF_030347505.1. NCBI lineage: Eukaryota > Metazoa > Arthropoda > Insecta > Coleoptera > Curculionidae > Rhynchophorus > Rhynchophorus ferrugineus. The sequence continues at coordinate 53,747 of NW_027473058.1, forward strand.
CCAAATTGCATTATCTCTTATAGTTTCCGAGATATGGACTATCGATAATTTACACCTTAGGCTCTGCTTCTAACTTGGGCCCAAATTGTAAAATGGTCTTATCTATTGGCGATTTCGTTCCAATTCACATTCCAAGTAATATTCGGCATGCTAATTACATTGCCGGTTGCCAAATTGCATTATCTCTTATAGTTTCCGAGATATGGACTATCGATAATTTACACCTTAGGCTCTGCTTCTAACTTGGGCCCAAATTGTAAAATGGTCTTATCTATTGGCGATTTCGTTCCAATTCACATTCCAAATAATATTCGGCATGCTAATTACATTGCCGGTTGCCAAATTGCATTATCTCTTATAGTTTCCGAGATATGGACTATCGATAATTTACACCTTAGGCTCTGCTTCTAACTTGGGCCCAAATTGTAAAATGGTCTTATCTATTGGCGATTTAGTTGCAATTCACATTCCAAGTAATATTCGGCATGCTAATTACATTGCCGGTTGCCAAATTGCATTATCTCTTATAGTTTCCGAGATATGGACTATCGATAATTTACACCTTAGGCTCTGCTTCTAACTTGGGCCCAAATTGTAAAATGGTCTTATCTATTGGCGATTTCGTTCCAATTCACATTCCAAGTAATATTCGGCATGCTAATTACATTGCCGGTTGCCAAATTGCATTATCTCTTATAGTTTCCGAGATATGGACTATCGATAATTTACACCTTAGGCTCTGCTTCTAACTTGGGCCCAAATTGTAAAATGGTCTTATCTATTGGCGATTTCGTTCCAATTCACATTCCAAGTAATATTCGGCATGCTAATTACCTTGCCGGTTGCCAAATTGCATTATCTCTTATAGTTTCCGAGATATGGACTATCGATAATTTACACCTTAGGCTCTGCTTCTAACTTGGGCCCAAATTGTAAAATGGTCTTATCTATTGGCGATTTCGTTCCAATTCACACTCCAAGTAATATTCGGCATGCTAATTACATTGCCGGTTGCGAAATTGCATTATCTCTTATAGTTTCCGAGATATGGACTATCGATAATTTACACCTTAGGCTCTGCTTCTAACTTGGGCCCAAATTGTAAAATGGTCTTATCTATTGGCGATTTCGTTCCAATTCACACTCCAAGTAATATTCGGCATGCTAATTACATTGCCGGTTGCGAAATTGCATTATCTCTTATAGTTTCCGAGATATGGACTATCGATAATTTACACCTTAGGCTCTGCTTCTAACTTGGGCCCAAATTGTAAAATGGTCTTATCTATTGGCGATTTCGTCCCAATTCACATTCCAAGTGATATTCGGCATGCTAATTACATTGCCGGTTGCGAAATTGCATTATCTCTTATAGTTTCCGAGATATGGACTATCGATAATTTACACCTTAGGCTCTGCTTCTAACTTGGGCCCAAATTGTAAAATGGTCTTATCTATTGGCGATTTCGTTCCAATTCACATTCCAAGTAATATTCGGCATGCTAATTACATTGCCGGTTGCCAAATTGCATTATCTCTTATAGTTTCCGAGATATGGACTATCGATAATTTACACCTTAGGCTCTGCTTCTAACTTGGGCCCAAATTGTAAAATGGTCTTATCTATTGGCGATTTCGTCCCAATTCACATTCCAAGTGATATTCGGCATGCTAATTACATTGCCGGTTGCGAAATTGCATTATCTCTTATAGTTTCCGAGATATGGACTATCAATAATTTACACCTAAGGCTCTGCTTCTAACTTGGGCCCAAATTGTAAAATGGTCTTATCTATTGGCGATTTCGTTCCAATTCACATTCCAAGTAATATTCGGCATGCTAATTACATTGCCGGTTGCCAAATTGCATTATCTCTTATAGTTTCCGAGATATGGACTATCGATAATTTACACCTTAGGCTCTGCTTCTAACTTGGGCCCAAATTGTAAAATGGTCTTATCTATTGGCGATTTCGTTCCAATTCAGGTTCGTCCATCGATCGATTAATATTCGGCATGCTAATTACATTGCCGGTTGCCAAATTGCATTATCTCTTATAGTTTCCGAGATATGGACTATCGATAATTTACACCTTAGGCTCTGCTTCTAACTTGGGCCCAAATTGTAAAATGGTCTTATCTATTGGCGATTTCGTCCCAATTCACATTCCAAGTGATATTCGGCATGCTAATTACATTGCCGGTTGCGAAATTGCATTATCTCTTATAGTTTCCGAGATATGGACTATCAATAATTTACACCTTAGGCTCTGCTTCTAACTTGGGCCCAAATTGTAAAATGGTCTTATCTATTGGCGATTTAGTTGCAATTCACATTCCAAGTAATATTCGGCATGCTAATTACATTGCCGGTTGCCAAATTGCATTATCTCTTATAGTTTCCGAGATATGGACCATCGATAATTTACATCTTAGGCTCTGCTTCTAACTTGGGCCCAAATTGTAAAATGGTCTTATCTATTGGCGATTTCGTTCCAATTCACTTTCCAAGTAATATTCGGCATGCTAATTACATTGCCGGTTGCCAAATTGAATTATCTCTTATAGTTTCCGAGATATGGACTATCGATAATTTACACCTTAGGCTCTGCTTCTAACTTGGGCCCAAATTGTAAAATGGTCTTATCTATTGGCGATTTCGTTCCAATTCACACTCCAAGTAATATTCGGCATGCTAATTACATTGCCGGTTGCGAAATTGCATTATCTCTTATAGTTTCCGAGATATGGACTATCGATAATTTACACCTTAGGCTCTGCTTCTAACTTGGGCCCAAATTGTAAAATGGTCTTATCTATTGGCGATTTCGTTCCAATTCACATTCCAAGTAATATTCGGCATGCTAATTACATTGCCGGTTGCCAAATTGCATTATCTCTTATAGTTTCCGAAATATGGACTATCGATAATTTACACCTTAGGCTCTGCTTCTAACTTGGGCCCAAATTGTAAAATGGTCTTATCTATTGGCGATTTCGTTCCAATTCACATTCCAAGTAATATTCGGCATGCTAATTACATTGCCGGTTGCCAAATTGCATTATCTCTTATAGTTTCCGAGATATGGACTATCGATAATTTACACCTTAGGCTCTGCTTCTAACTTGGGCCCAAATTGTAAAATGGTCTTATCTATTGGCGATTTCGTCCCAATTCACATTCCAAGTGATATTCGGCATGCTAATTACATTGCCGGTTGCGAAATTGCATTATCTCTTATAGTTTCCGAGATATGGACTATCAATAATTTACACCTTAGGCTCTGCTTCTAACTTGGGCCCAAATTGTAAAATGGTCTTATCTATTGGCGATTTCGTTCCAATTCACATTCCAAGTAATATTCGGCATGCTAATTACATTGCCGGTTGCCAAATTGCATTATCTCTTAAAGTTTCCGAGATATGGACTATCGATAATTTACACCTTAGGCTCTGCTTCTAACTTGGGCCCAAATTGTAAAATGGTCTTATCTATTGGCGATTTCGTTCCAATTCACATTCCAAGTAATATTCGGCATGCTAATTACATTGCCGGTTGCCAAATTGAATTATCTCTTATAGTTTCCGAGATATGGACTATCGATAATTTACACCTTAGGCTCTGCTTCTAACTTGGGCCCAAATTGTAAAATGGTCTTACCTATTGGCGATTTCGTTCCAATTCACATTCCAAGTAATATTCGGCATGCTAATTACATTGCCGGTTGCCAAATTGCATTATCTCTTATAGTTTCCGAGATATGGACTATCGATAATTTACACCTTAGGCTCTGCTTCTAACTTGGGCCCAAATTGTAAAATGGTCTTATCTATTGGCGATTTCGTTCCAATTCACATTCCAAGTAATATTCGGCATGCTAATTACATTGCCGGTTGCCAAATTGCATTATCTCTTATAGTTTCCGAGATATGGACTATCGATAATTTACACCTTAGGCTCTGCTTCTAACTTGGGCCCAAATTGTAAAATGGTCTTATCTATTGGCGATTTCGTCCCAATTCACATTCCAAGTGATATTCGGCATGCTAATTACATTGCCGGTTGCGAAATTGCATTATCTCTTATAGTTTCCGAGATATGGACTATCGATAATTTACACCTTAGGCTCTGCTTCTAACTTGGGCCCAAATTGTAAAATGGTCTTATCTATTGGCGATTTCGTTCCAATTCACATTCCAAGTAATATTCGGCATGCTAATTACATTGCCGGTTGCCAAATTGCATTATCTCTTATAGTTTCCGAGATATGGACTATCGATAATTTACACCTTAGGCTCTGCTTCTAACTTGGGCCCAAATTGTAAAATGGTCTTATCTATTGGCGATTTCGTCCCAATTCACATTCCAAGTGATATTCGGCATGCTAATTACATTGCCGGTTGCGAAATTGCATTATCTCTTATAGTTTCCGAGATATGGACTATCAATAATTTACACCTTAGGCTCTGCTTCTAATTTGGGCCCAAATTGTAAAATGGTCTTATCTATTGGCGATTTCGTTCCAATTCACATTCCAAGTAATATTCGGCATGCTAATTACATTGCCGGTTGCCAAATTGCATTATCTCTTATAGTTTCCGAGATATGGACTGTCGATAATTTACACCTTAGGCTCTGCTTCTAACTTGGGCCCAAATTGTAAAATGGTCTTATCTATTGGCGATTTCGTTCCAATTCACATTCCAAGTAATATTCGGCATGCTAATTACATTGCCGGTTGCCAAATTGCATTATCTCTTATAGTTTCCGAGATATGGACTATCGATAATTTACACCTTAGGCTCTGCTTCTAACTTGGGCCCAAATTGTAAAATGGTCTTATCTATTGGCGATTTCGTTCCAATTCACATTCCAAGTAATATTCGGCATGCTAATTACATTGCCGGTTGCCAAATTGCATTATCTCTTATAGTTTCCGAGATATGGACTATCGATAATTTACACCATAGGCTCTGCTTCTAACTTGGGCCCAAATTGTAAAATGGTCTTATCTATTGGCGATTTCGTTCCAATTCACATTCCAAGTAATATTCGGCATGCTAATTACATTGCCGGTTGCCAAATTGCATTATCTCTTATAGTTTCCGAGATATGGACTATCGATAATTTACACCTTAGGCTCTGCTTCTAACTTGGGCCCAAATTGTAAAATGGTCTTATCTATTGGCGATTTCGTTCCAATTCACATTCCAAGTAATATTCGGCATGTTAATTACATTACCGGTTGCCAAATTGCATTATCTCTTATAGTTTCCGAGATATGGACTATCGATAATTTACACCTTAGGCTCTGCTTCTAACTTGGGCCCAAATTGTAAAATGGTCTTATCTATTGGCGATTTCGTCCCAATTCACATTCCAAGTGATATTCGGCATGCTAATTACATTGCCGGTTGCGAAATTGCATTATCTCTTATAATTTCCGAGATGTGGACTATCAATAATTTACACCTTAGGCTCTGCTTCTAACTTGGGCCCAAATTGTAAAATGGTCTTATCTATTGGCGATTTCGTTCCAATTCACATTCCAAGTAATATTCGGCATGCTAATTACATTGCCGGTTGCCAAATTGCATTATCTCTTATAGTTTCCGAGATATGGACTATCGATAATTTACACCTTAGGCTCTGCTTCTAACTTGGGCCCAAATTGTAAAATGGTCTTATCTATTGGCGATTTCGTTCCAATTCACATTCCAAATAATATTCGGCATGCTAATTACATTGCCGGTTGCCAAATTGCATTATCTCTTATAGTTTCCGAGATATGGACTATCGATAATTTACACCTTAGGCTCTGCTTCTAACTTGGGCCCAAATTGTAAAATGGTCTTATCTATTGGCGATTTAGTTGCAATTCACATTCCAAGTAATATTCGGCATGCTAATTACATTGCCGGTTGCCAAATTGCATTATCTCTTATAGTTTCCGAGATATGGACTATCGATAATTTACACCTTAGGCTCTGCTTCTAACTTGGGCCCAAATTGTAAAATGGTCTTATCTATTGGCGATTTCGTTCCAATTCACATTCCAAGTAATATTCGGCATGCTAATTACATTGCCGGTTGCCAAATTGCATTATCTCTTATAGTTTCCGAGATATGGACTATCGATAATTTACACCTTAGGCTCTGCTTCTAACTTGGGCCCAAATTGTAAAATGGTCTTATCTATTGGCGATTTCGTTCCAATTCACATTCCAAGTAATATTCGGCATGCTAATTACCTTGCCGGTTGCCAAATTGCATTATCTCTTATAGTTTCCGAGATATGGACTATCGATAATTTACACCTTAGGCTCTGCTTCTAACTTGGGCCCAAATTGTAAAATGGTCTTATCTATTGGCGATTTCGTTCCAATTCACACTCCAAGTAATATTCGGCATGCTAATTACATTGCCGGTTGCGAAATTGCATTATCTCTTATAGTTTCCGAGATATGGACTATCGATAATTTACACCTTAGGCTCTGCTTCTAACTTGGGCCCAAATTGTAAAATGGTCTTATCTATTGGCGATTTCGTTCCAATTCACATTCCAAGTAATATTCGGCATGCTAATTACATTGCCGGTTGCCAAATTGCATTATCTCTTATAGTTTCCGAGATATGGACTATCGATAATTTACACCTTAGGCTCTGCTTCTAACTTGGGCCCAAATTGTAAAATGGTCTTATCTATTGGCGATTTCGTCCCAATTCACATTCCAAGTGATATTCGGCATGCTAATTACATTGCCGGTTGCGAAATTGCATTATCTCTTATAGTTTCCGAGATATGGACTATCAATAATTTACACCTAAGGCTCTGCTTCTAACTTGGGCAAAAATTGTAAAATGGTCTTATCTATTGGCGATTTCGTTCCAATTCACATTCCAAGTAATATTCGGCATGCTAATTACATTGCCGGTTGCCAAATTGCATTATCTCTTATAGTTTCCGAGATATGGACTATCGATAATTTACACCTTAGGCTCTGCTTCTAACTTGGGCCCAAATTGTAAAATGGTCTTATCTATTGGCGATTTCGTTCCAATTCAGGTTCCGATTAATATTCGGCATGCTAATTACATTGCCGGTTGCCAAATTGCATTATCTCTTATAGTTTCCGAGATATGGACTATCGATAATTTACACCTTAGGCTCTGCTTCTAACTTGGGCCCAAATTGTAAAATGGTCTTATCTATTGGCGATTTCGTCCCAATTCACATTCCAAGTGATATTCGGCATGCTAATTACATTGCCGGTTGCGAAATTGCATTATCTCTTATAGTTTCCGAGATATGGACTATCAATAATTTACACCTTAGGCTCTGCTTCTAACTTGGGCCCAAATTGTAAAATGGTCTTATCTATTGGCGATTTAGTTGCAATTCACATTCCAAGTAATATTCGGCATGCTAATTACATTGCCGGTTGCCAAATTGCATTATCTCTTATAGTTTCCGAGATATGGACCATCGATAATTTACATCTTAGGCTCTGCTTCTAACTTGGGCCCAAATTGTAAAATGGTCTTATCTATTGGCGATTTCGTTCCAATTCACTTTCCAAGTAATATTCGGCATGCTAATTACATTGCCGGTTGCCAAATTGAATTATCTCTTATAGTTTCCGAGATATGGACTATCGATAATTTACACCTTAGGCTCTGCTTCTAACTTGGGCCCAAATTGTAAAATGGTCTTATCTATTGGCGATTTCGTTCCAATTCACACTCCAAGTAATATTCGGCATGCTAATTACATTGCCGGTTGCGAAATTGCATTATCTCTTATAGTTTCCGAGATATGGACTATCGATAATTTACACCTTAGGCTCTGCTTCTAACTTGGGCCCAAATTGTAAAATGGTCTTATCTATTGGCGATTTCGTTCCAATTCACATTCCAAGTAATATTCGGCATGCTAATTACATTGCCGGTTGCCAAATTGCATTATCTCTTATAGTTTCCGAAATATGGACTATCGATAATTTACACCTTAGGCTCTGCTTCTAACTTGGGCCCAAATTGTAAAATGGTCTTATCTATTGGCGATTTCGTTCCAATTCACATTCCAAGTAATATTCGGCATGCTAATTACATTGCCGGTTGCCAAATTGCATTATCTCTTATAGTTTCCGAGATATGGACTATCGATAATTTACACCTTAGGCTCTGCTTCTAACTTGGGCCCAAATTGTAAAATGGTCTTATCTATTGGCGATTTCGTCCCAATTCACATTCCAAGTGATATTCGGCATGCTAATTACATTGCCGGTTGCGAAATTGCATTATCTCTTATAGTTTCCGAGATATGGACTATCAATAATTTACACCTTAGGCTCTGCTTCTAACTTGGGCCCAAATTGTAAAATGGTCTTATCTATTGGCGATTTCGTTCCAATTCACATTCCAAGTAATATTCGGCATGCTAATTACATTGCCGGTTGCCAAATTGCATTATCTCTTAAAGTTTCCGAGATATGGACTATCGATAATTTACACCTTAGGCTCTGCTTCTAACTTGGGCCCAAATTGTAAAATGGTCTTATCTATTGGCGATTTCGTTCCAATTCACATTCCAAGTAATATTCGGCATGCTAATTACATTGCCGGTTGCCAAATTGAATTATCTCTTATAGTTTCCGAGATATGGACTATCGATAATTTACACCTTAGGCTCTGCTTCTAACTTGGGCCCAAATTGTAAAATGGTCTTACCTATTGGCGATTTCGTTCCAATTCACATTCCAAGTAATATTCGGCATGCTAATTACATTGCCGGTTGCCAAATTGCATTATCTCTTATAGTTTCCGAGATATGGACTATCGATAATTTACACCTTAGGCTCTGCTTCTAACTTGGGCCCAAATTGTAAAATGGTCTTATCTATTGGCGATTTCGTTCCAATTCACATTCCAAGTAATATTCGGCATGCTAATTACATTGCCGGTTGCCAAATTGCATTATCTCTTATAGTTTCCGAGATATGGACTATCGATAATTTACACCTTAGGCTCTGCTTCTAACTTGGGCCCAAATTGTAAAATGGTCTTATCTATTGGCGATTTCGTCCCAATTCACATTCCAAGTGATATTCGGCATGCTAATTACATTGCCGGTTGCGAAATTGCATTATCTCTTATAGTTTCCGAGATATGGACTATCGATAATTTACACCTTAGGCTCTGCTTCTAACTTGGGCCCAAATTGTAAAATGGTCTTATCTATTGGCGATTTCGTTCCAATTCACATTCCAAGTAATATTCGGCATGCTAATTACATTGCCGGTTGCCAAATTGCACTATCTCTTATAGTTTCCGAGATATGGACTATCGATAATTTACACCTTAGGCTCTGCTTCTAACTTGGGCCCAAATTGTAAAATGGTCTTATCTATTGGCGATTTCGTTCCAATTCACACTCCAAGTAATATTCGGCATGCTAATTACATTGCCGGTTGCGAAATTGCATTATCTCTTATAGTTTCCGAGATATGGACTATCGATAATTTACACCTTAGGCTCTGCTTCTAACTTGGGCCCAAAGTGTAAAATGGTCTTATCTATTGGCGATTTCGTTCCAATTCACATTCCAAGTAATATTCGGCATGCTAATTACATTGCCGGTTGCCAAATTGCATTATCTCTTATAGTTTCCGAGATATGGACTATCGATAATTTACACCTTAGGCTCTGCTTCTAACTTGGGCCCAAATTGTAAAATGGTCTTATCTATTGACGATTTCGTTCCAATTCACATTCCAAGTAATATTCGGCATGCTAATTACATTGCCGGTTGCCAAATTGCATTATCTCTTATAGTTTCCGAGATATGGACTATAGATAATTTACACCTTAGGCTCTGCTTCTAACTTGTGCCCAAATTGTAAAATGGTCTTATCTATTGGCGATTTCGTCCCAATTCACATTCCAAGTGATATTCGGCATGCTAATTACATTGCCGGTTGCGAAATTGCATTATCTCTTATAGTTTCCGAGATATTGACTATCAATAATTTACACCTTAGGCTCTGCTTCTAACTTGGGCCCAAATTGTAAAATGGTCTTATCTATTGGCGATTCCGTTCCAATTCACATTCCAAGTAATATTCGGCATGCTAATTACATTGCCGGTTGCCAAATTGCATTATCTCTTATAGTTTCCGAGATATGGACTATCGATAATTTACACCTTAGGCTCTGCTTCTAACTTGGGCCCAAATTGTAAAATGGTCTTATCTATTGGCGATTTCGTTCCAATTCACATTCCAAGTAATATTCGGCATGCTTATTACATTGCCGGTTGCCAAATTGCATTATCTCTTATAGTTTCCGAGATATGGACTATCGATAATTTACACCTTAGGCTCTGCTTCTAACTTGGGCCCAAATTGTATAATGGTCTTATCTATTGGCGATTTAGTTGCAATTCACATTACAAGTAATATTCGGCATGCTAATTACATTGCCGGTTGCCAAATTGCATTATCTCTTATAGTTTCCGAGATATGGGCTATCGATAATTTACACCTTAGGCTCTGCTTCTAACTTGGGCCCAAATTGTAAAATGGTCTTATCTATTGGCGATTTCGTTCCAATTCACACTCCAAGTAATATTCGGCATGCTAATTACATTGCCGGTTGCCAAATTGCATTATCTCTTATAGTTTCCGAGATATGGACTATCGATTATTTACACCTTAGGCTCTGCTTCTAACTTGGGCCCAAATTGTAAAATGGTCTTATCTATTGGCGATTTCGTTCCAATTCACATTCCAAGTAATATTCGGCATGCTAATTACATTGCCGGTTGCCAAATTGCATTATCTCTTATAGTTTCCGAGATATGGACTATCGATAATTTACACCTTAGGCTCTGCTTCTAACTTGGGCCCAAATTGTAAAATGGTCTTATCTATTGGCGATTTCGTTCCAATTCACATTACAAGTAATATTAGGCATGCTAATTACATTGCCGGTTGCCAAATTGCATTATCTCTTATAGTTTCCGAGATATGGACTATCGATAATTTACACCTTAGGCTCTGCTTCAAACTTGGGCCCAAATTGTAAAATGGTCTTATCTATTGGCGATTTCGTCCCAATTCACATTCCAAGTGATATTCAGCATGCTAATTACATTGCCGGTTGCGAAATTGCATTATCTCTTATAGTTTCCGAGATATGGACTATCAATAATTTACACCTTAGGCTCTGCTTCTAACTTGGGCCCAAATTGTAAAATGGTCTTATCTATTGGCGATTTCGTTCCAATTCACATTCCAAGTAATATTCGGCATGCTAATTACATTGCCGGTTGCCAAATTGTATTATCTCTTATAGTTTCCGAGATATGGACTATCGATAATTTACACCTTAGGCTCTGCTTCTAACTTGGGCCCAAATTGTAAAATGGTCTTATCTATTGGCGATTTCGTTCCAATTCACATTCCAAGTAATATTCGGCATGCTAATTACATTGCCGGTTGCCAAATTGCATTATCTCTTATAGTTTCCGAGATATGGACTATCGATAATTTACACCTTAGGCTCTGCTTCTAACTTGGACCCAAATTGTAAAATGGTCTTATCTATTGGCGATTTCGTTCCAATTCACATTCCAAGTAATATTCGGCATGCTAATTACATTGCCGGTTACCAAATTGCATTATCTCTTATAGTTTCCGAGATATGGACTATCGATAATTTACACCTTAGGCTCTGCTTCTAACTTGGGCCCAAATTGTAAAATGGTCTTATCTATTGGCGATTTCGTTCCAATTCACATTCCAAGTAATATTCGGCATGCTAATTACATTGCCGGTTGCCAAATTGCATTATCTCTTATAGTTTCCGAGATATGGACTATCGATAATTTACACCTTAGGCTCTGCTTCTAACTTGGGCCCAAATTGTAAAATGGTCTTATCTATTGGCGATTTCGTTCCAATTCACATTCCAAGTAATATTCGGCATGCTAATTACATTGCCGGTTGCCAAATTGAATTATCTCTTATAGTTTCCGAGATATGGACTATCGATAATTTACACCTTAGGCTCTGCTTCTAACTTGGGCCCAAATTGTAAAATGGTCTTACCTATTGGCGATTTCGTTCCAATTCACATTCCAAGTAATATTCGGCATGCTAATTACATTGCCGGTTGCCAAATTGCATTACCTCTTATAGTTTCCGAGATATGGTCTACCGATAATTTACACCTTAGGCTCTGCTTCTAACTTGGGCCCAAATTGTAAAATGGTCTTATCTATTGGCGATTTCGTTCCAATTCACATTCCATGTAATATTCGGCATGCTAATTACATTGCCGGTTGCCAAATTGAATTATCTCTTATAGTTTCCGAGATATGGACTATCGATAATTTACACCTTAGGCTCTGCTTCTAATTTGGGCCCAAATTGTAAAATGGTCTTACCTATTGGCGATTTCGTTCCAATTCACATTCCAAGTAATATTCGGCATGCTAATTACATTGCCGGTTGCCAAATTGCATTATCTCTTATAGTTTCCGAGATATGGACTATCGATAATTTACACCTTATTCTCTGCTTCTAACTTGGGCCCAAATTGTAAAATGGTCTTATCTATTGGCGATTTCGTTCCAATTCACATTCCAAGTAATATTCGGCATGCTAATTACATTGCCGGTTGCCAAATTGCATTACCTCCTATAGTTTCCGAGATATGGACTATCGATAATTTACACCTTAGGCTCTGCTTCTAACTTGGGCCCAAATTGTAAAATGGTTTTATCTATTGGCGATTTCGTTCCAATTCACATTCCAAGTAATATTCGGCATGCTAATTACATTGCCGGTTGCCAAATTGCATTAACTCTTATAGTTTCCGAGATATGGACTATCGATAATTTACACCTTAGGCTCTGCTTCTAACTTGGGCCCAAATTGTTAAATGGTCTTATCTATTGGCGATTTCGTTCCAATTCACATTCCAAGTAATATTCGGCATGCTAATTACATTGCCGGTTGCCAAATTGCATTATCTCTTATAGTTTCCGAGATATGGACTATCGATAATTTACACCTTAGGCTCTGCTTCTAACTTGGGCCCAAATTGTAAAATGGTCTTATCTATTGGCGATTTCGTTCCAATTCACATTCCAAGTAATATTCGGCATGCTAATTACATTGCCGGTTGCCAAATTGCATTATCTCTTATAGTTTCCGAGATATGGACTATCGATAATTTACACTTTAGGCTCTGCTTCTAACTTGGGCCCAAATTGTAAAATGATCTTATCTATTGGCGATTTCGTTCCAATTCACATTCCAAGTAATATTCGGCATGCTAATTACATTGCCGGTTGCCAAATTGCATTATCTCTTATAGTTTCCGAGATATGGACTATCGATAATTTACACCTTAGGCTCTGCTTCTAACTTGGGCCCAAATTGTAAAATGGTCTTATCTATTGGCGATTTCGTTCCAATCTCATTCCAAGTAATATTCGGCATGCTAATTACATTGCCGGTTGCCAAATTGCATTATCTCTTATAGTTTCCGAGATATGGACTATCGATAATTTACACCTTAGGCTCTGCTTCTAACTTGGGCCCAAAATGTAAAATGGTCTTATCTATTGGCGATTTCGTTCCAATTCACATTCCAAGTAATATTCGGCATGCTAATTACATTGCCGGTTGCCAAATTGCATTATCTCTTATAGTTTCCGAGATATGGACTATCGATAATTTACACCTTAGGCTCTGCTTCTAACTTGGGCCCAAATTGTAAAATGGTATTATTTATTGGCGATTTCGTTCCAATTCACATTCCAAGTAATATTCGGCATGCTAATTACATTGCCGGTTGCCAAATTGCATTATCTCTTATAGTTTCCGAGATATGGACTATCGATAATTTACACCTTAGGCTCTGCTTCTAACTTGGGCCCAAATTGTAAAATGGTCTTATCTATTGGCGATTTCGTTCCAATTCACACTCCAAGTAATATTCGGCATGCTAATTACATTGCCGGTTGCGAAATTGCATTATCTCTTATAGTTTCCGAGATATGGACTATCGATAATTTACACCTTAGGCTCTGCTTCTAACTTGGGCCCAAATTGTAAAATGGTCTTATCTATTGGCGATTTCGTTCCAATTCACATTCCAAGTAATATTCGGCATGCTAATTACATTGCCGGTTGCCAAATTGCATTATCTCTTATAGTTTCCGAGATATGGACTATCGATAATTTACACCTTAGGCTCTGCTTCTAACTTGGGCCCAAATTGTAAAATGGTCTTATCTATTGGCGATTTCGTCCCAATTCACATTCCAAGTGATATTCGGCATGCTAATTACATTGCCGGTTGCTAAATTGCATTATCTCTTATAGTTTCCGAGATATGGACTATCAATAATTTACACCTTAGGCTCTGCTTCTAACTTGGGCCCAAATTGTAAAATGGTCTTATCTATTGGCGATTTCGTTCCAATTCACATTCCAAGTAATATTCGGCATGCTAATTACATTGCCGGTTGCCAAATTGCATTATCTCTTATAGTTTCCGAGATATGGACTATCGATAATTTACACCTTAGGCTCTGCTTCTAACTTGGGCCCAAATTGTAAAATGGTCTTATCTATTGGCGATTTCGTTCCAATTCACATTCCAAGTAATATTCGGCATGCTAATTACATTGCCGGTTGCCAAATTGAATTATCTCTTATAGTTTCCGAGATATGGACTATCGATAATTTACACCTTAAGCTCTGCTTCTAACTTGGGCCCAAATTGTAAAATGGCCTTACCTATTGGCGATTTCGTTCCAATTCACATTCCAAGTAATATTCGGCATGCTAATTACATTGCCGGTTGCCAAATTGCATTATCTCTTATAGTTTCCGAGATATGGACTATCGATAATTTACACCTTAGGCTCTGCTTCTAACTTGGGCCCAAATTGTAAAATGGTCTTATCTATTGGCGATTTCGTTCCAATTCACATTCCAAGTAATATTCGGCATGCTAATTACATTGTCGGTTGCCAAATTGCATTATCTCTTATAGTTTCCGAGATATGGACTCTCGATAATTTACACCTTAGGCTCTGCTTCTAACTTGGGCCCAAATTGTAAAATGGACTTATCTATTGGCGATTTCGTCCCAATTCACATTCCAAGTGATATTCGGCATGCTAATTACATTGCCGGTTGCGAAATTGCATTATCTCTTATAGTTTCCGAGATATGGACTATCCATAATTTACACCTTAGGCTCTGCTTCTAACTTGGGCCCAAATTGTAAAATGGTCTTATCTATTGGCGATTTCGTTCCAATTCACATTCCAAGTAATATTCGGCATGCTAATTACATTGCCGGTTGCCAAATTGCATTATCTCTTATAGTTTCCGAGATATGGACTATCGATAATTTACACCTTAGGCTCTGCTTCTAACTTGAGCCCAAATTGTAAAATGGTCTTATCTATTGGCGATTTCGTTCCAATTCACATTCCAAGTAATATTCGGCATGCTAATTACATTGCCGGTTGCCAAATTGCATTATCTCTTATAGTTTCCGAGATATGGACTATCGATAATTTACACCTTAGGCTCTGCTTCTAACTTGGGCCCAAATTGTAAAATGGTCTTATCTATTGGCGATTTCGTTCCAATTCACATTCCAAGTAATATTCGGCATGCTAATTACATTGCCGGTTGCCAAATTGCATTATCTCTTATAGTTTCCGAGATATGGACTATCGATAATTTACACCTTAGGCTCTGCTTCTAACTTGGGCCCAAATTGTAAAATGGTCTTATCTATTGGCGATTTCGTTCCAATTCACATTCCAAGTAATATTCGGCATGCTAATTACATTGTCGGTTGCCAAATTGCATTATCTCTTATAGTTTCCGAGATATGGACTCTCGATAATTTACACCTTAGGCTCTGCTTCTAACTTGGGCCCAAATTGTAAAATGGTCTTATCTATTGGCGATTTCGTCCCAATTCACATTCCAAGTGATATTCGGCATGCTAATTACATTGCCGGTTGCGAAATTGCATTATCTCTTATAGTTTCCGAGATATGGACTATCCATAATTTACACCTTAGGCTCTGCTTCTAACTTGGGCCCAAATTGTAAAATGGTCTTATCTATTGGCGATTTCGTTCCAATTCACATTCCAAGTAATATTCGGCATGCTAATTACATTGCCGGTTGCCAAATTGCATTATCTCTTATAGTTTCCGAGATATGGACTATCGATAATTTACACCTTAGGCTCTGCTTCTAACTTGGGCCCAAATTGTAAAATGGTCTTATCTATTGGCAATTTCGTTCCAATTCACACTCCAAGTAATATTCGGCATGCTAATTACATTGCCGGTTGCGAAATTGCATTATCTCTTATAGTTTCCGAGATATGGACTATCGATAATTTACACCTTAGGCTCTGTTTCTAACTTGGGCCCAAATTGTAAAATGGTCTTATCTATTGGCGATTTCGTTCCAATTCACATTCCAAGTAATATTCGGCATGCTAATTACATTGCCGGTTGCCAAATTGCATTATCTATTATAGTTTCCGAGATATGGACTATCGATAATTTACACCTTAGGCTCTGCTTCTAACTTGGGCCCAAATTGTAAAATGGTCTTCTCTATTGGCGATTTCGTCCCAATTCACATAGCAAGTAATATTCGGCATGCTAATTATATTGCCGTTTGCGAAATTGCATTATCTCTTATAGTTTCAGAGATATGGACTATCGATAATTTACACCTTAGCCTCTGCTTCTAACTTGGGCCCAAATTGTAAAATGGTCTTATCTATTGGCGATTTCGTTCCAATTCACATTCCAAGTAATATTCGGCATGCTAATTACATTGCCGGTTGCCAAATTGCATTATCTCTTATAGTTTCCGAGATATGGACTATCGATAATTTACACCTTAGGCTCTGATTCTAACTTGGGCCCAAATTGTAAAATGGTCTTATCTATTGGCGATTTCGTTCCAATTCACATTCCAAGTAATATTCGGCATGCTAATTACATTGCCGGTTGCCAAATTGCATTAACTTTTATAGTTTCCGAGATATGGACTATCGATAATTTACACCTTAGGCTCTGCTTCTAACTTGGGCCCAAATTGTAAAATGGTCTTATCTATTGGCGATTTCGTTCCAATTCACATTCCAAGTAATATTCGGCATGCTAATTACATTGCCGGTTGCCAAATTGCATTATCTCTTATAGTTTCCGAGATATGGACTATCGATAATTTACACCTTAGGCTCTGCTTCTAACTTGGGCCCAAATTGTAAAATGGTCTTATCTATTGGCGATTTCGTTCCAATTCACATTCCAAGTAATATTCGGCATGCTAATTACATTGTCGGTTGCCAAATTGCATTATCTCTTATAGTTTCCGAGATATGGACTCTCGATAATTTACACCTTAGGCTCTGCTTCTAACTTGGGCCCAAATTGTAAAATGGTCTTATCTATTGGCGATTTCGTCCCAATTCACATTCCAAGTGATATTCGGCATGCTAATTACATTGCCGGTTGCGAAATTGCATTATCTCTTATAGTTTCCGAGATATGGACTATCCATAATTTACACCTTAGGCTCTGCTTCTAACTTGGGCCCAAATTGTAAAATGGTCTTATCTATTGGCGATTTCGTTCCAATTCACATTCCAAGTAATATTCGGCATGCTAATTACATTGCCGGTTGCCAAATTGCATTATCTCTTATAGTTTCCGAGATATGGACTATCGATAATTTACACCTTAGGCTCTGCTTCTAACTTGGGCCCAAATTGTAAAATGGTCTTATCTATTGGCGATTTCGTTCCAATTCACATTCCAAGTAATATTCGGCATGCTAATTACATTGCCGGTTGCCAAATTGCGTTATCTCTTATAGTTTCCGAGATATGGACTATCGATAATTTACACCTTAGGCTCTGCTTCTAACTTGGGCCCAAATTGTAAAATGGTCTTATCTATTGGCGATTTCGTTCCAATTCACATTCCAAGTAATATTCGGCATGCTAATTACATTGCCGGTTGCCAAATTGCATTATCTCTTATAGTTTCCGAGATATGGACTATCGATAATTTACACCTTAGGCTCTGCTTCTAACTTGGGCCCAAATTGTAAAATGGTCTTATCTATTAGCGATTTCGTTCCAATTCACATTCCAAGTAATATTCGGCATGCTAATTACATTGCCGGTTGCCAAATTGCATTATCTCTTATAGTTTCCGAGATATGGACTATCGATAATTTACACCTTAGGCTCTGCTTCTAACTTGGGCCCAAATTGTAAAATGGTCTTATCTATTGGCGATTTCGTTCCAATTCACATTCCAAGTAATATTCGGCATGCTAATTACATTGCCGGTTGCCAAATTGCATTATCTCTTATAGTTTCCGAGATATGGACTATCGATAATTTACACCTTAGGCTCTGCTTCTAACTTGGGCCCAAATTGTAAAATGGTCTTATCTATTGGCGATTTCGTTCCAATTCACACTCCAAGTAATATTCGGCATGCTAATTACATTGCCGGTTGCGAAATTGCATTATCTCTTATAGTTTCCGAGATATGGACTATCGATAATTTACACCTTAGGCTCTGCTTCTAACTTGGGCCCAAATTGTAAAATGGTCTTATCTATTGGCGATTTCGTTCCAATTCACATTCCAAGTAATATTCGGCATGCTAATTACATTGCCGGTTGCCAAATTGCATTATCTATTATAGTTTCCGAGATATGGACTATCGATAATTTACACCTTAGGCTCTGCTTCTAACTTGGGCCCAAATTGTAAAATGGTCTTCTCTATTGGCGATTTCGTCCCAATTCACATTCCAAGTAATATTCGGCATGCTAATTACATTGCCGTTTGCGAAATTGCATTATCTCTTATAGTTTCAGAGATATGGACTATCGATAATTTACACCTTAGGCTCTGCTTCTAACTTGGGCCCAAATTGTAAAATGGTCTTATCTATTGGCGATTTCGTTCCAATTCACATTCCAAGTAATATTCGGCATGCTAATTACATTGCCGGTTGCCAAATTGCATTATCTCTTATAGTTTCCGAGATATGGACTATCGATAATTTACACCTTAGGCTCTGCTTCTAACTTGGGCCCAAATTGTAAAATGGTCTTATCTATTGGCGATTTCGTTCCAATTCACATTCCAAGTAATATTCGGCATGCTAATTACATTGCCGGTTGCCAAATTGCATTAACTTTTATAGTTTCCGAGATATGGACTATCGATAATTTACACCTTAGGCTCTGCTTCTAACTTGGGCCCAAATTGTAAAATGGTCTTATCTATTGGCGATTTCGTTCCAATTCACATTCCAAGTAATATTCGGCATGCTAATTACATTGCCGGTTGCCAAATTGCATTATCTCTTATAGTTTCCGAGATATGGACTATCGATAATTTACACCTTATGCTCTGCTTCTAACTTGGGCCCAAATTGTAAAATGGTCTTATCTATTGGCGATTTCGTTCCAATTCACATTCCAAGTAATATTCGGCATGCTAATTACATTGCCGGTTGCCAAATTGCATTATCTCTTATAGTTTCCGAGATATGGACTATCGTTAATTTACACCATAGGCTCTGCTTATAACTTGGGCCCAAATTGTAAAATGGTCTTATCTATTGGCGATTTCGTTCCAATTCACATTCCAAGTAATATTCGACATGCTAATTACATTGCCGGTTGCCAAATTGCATTATCTCTTATAGTTTCCGAGATATGGACTATCGATAATTTACACCTTAGGCTCTGCTTCTAACTTGGGCCCAAATTGTAAAATGGTCTTATCTATTGGCGATTTCGTTCCAATTCACATTCCAAGTAATATTCGGCATGCTAATTACATTGCCGGTTGCCAAATTGCATTATCTCTTATAGTTTCCGAGATATGGACTATCAATAATTTACACCTTAGGCTCTGCTTCTAACTTGGGCCCAAATTGTAAAATGGTCTTATCTATTGGCGATTTCGTTCCAATTAACATTCCAAGTAATATTCGGCATGCTAATTACATTTCCGGTTGCGAAATTGCATTATCTCTTATAGTTTCCGAGATATGGACTATCAATAATTTACACCTTAGGCTCTGCTTCTAACTTGGGCCCAAATTGTAAAATGGTCTTATCTATTGGCGATTTCGTTCCAATTCACATTCCAAGTAATATTCGGCATGCTAATTACATTGCCGGTTGCCAAATTGCATTATCTCTTATAGATTCCGAGATATGGACTATCGATAATTTACACCTTAGGCTCTGCTTCTAACTTGGGCCCAAATCGTAAAATGGTCTTATCTATTGGCGATTTCGTTCCAATTCACATTCCAAGTAATATTCGGCATGCTAATTACATTGCCGGTTGCCAAATTGCATTATCTCTTATAGTTTCCGAGATATGGACTATCGATAATTTACACCTTAGGCTCTGCTTCTAACTTGGGCCCAAATTGTAAAATGGTCTTATCTATTGGCGATTTCGTTCCAATTCACATTCCAAGTAATATTCGGCATGCTAATTACATTGCCGGTTGCCAAATTGCATTATCTCTTATAGTTTCCGAGATATGGACTATCGATAATTTACACCTTAGGCTCTGCTTCTAACTTGGGCCCAAATTGTAAAATGGTCTTATCTATTGGCGATTTCGTTCCAATTCACATTCCAAGTAATATTCGGCATGCTAATTACATTGCCGGTTGCCAAATTGCATTATCTCTTATAGTTTCCGAGATATGGACTATCGATAATTTACACCTTAGGCTCTGCTTCTAACTTGGGCCCAAATTGTAAAATGGTCTTATCTATTGGCGATTTCGTTCCAATTCACATTCCAAGTAATATTCGGCATGCTAATTACATTGCCGGTTGCCAAATTGCATTATCTCTTATAGTTTCCGAGATATGGACTATCGATAATTTACACCTTAGGCTCTGCTTCTAACTTGGGCCCAAATTGTAAAATGGTCTTACCTATTGGCGATTTCGTTCCAATTCACATTCCAAGTAATATTCGGCATGCTAATTACATTGCCGGTTGCCAAATTGCATTATCTCTTATAGTTTCCGAGATATGGACTATCGATAATTTACACCTTAGGCTCTGCTTCTAACTTGGGCCCAAATTGTAAAATGGTCTTATCTATTGGCGATTTCGTTCCAATTCACATTCCAAGTAATATTCGGCATGCTAATTACATTGCCGGTTGCCAAATTGCATTATCTCTTATAGTTTCCGAGATATGGACTATCGATAATTTACACCTTAGGCTCTGCTTCTAACTTGGGCCCAAATTGTAAAATGGTCTTATCTATTGGCGATTTCGTTCCAATTCACATTCCAAGTAATATTCGGCATGCTAATTACATTGCCGGTTGCCAAATTGCATTATCTCTTATAGTTTCCGAGATATGGACTATCGATAAATTACACCTTAGGCTCTGCTTCTAACTTGGGCCCAAATTGTAAAATGGTCTTATCTATTGGCGATTTCGTTCCAATTCACATTCCAAGTAATATTCGGCATGCTAATTACATTGCCGGTTGCCAAATTGCATTATCTCTTATAGTTTCCGAGATATGGACTATCAATAATTTACACCTTAGGCTCTGCTTCTAACTTGGGCCCAAATTGTAAAATGGTCTTATCTATTGGCGATTTCGTTCCAACTCACATTCCAAGTAATATTCGGCATGCTAATTACATTGCCGGTTGCGAAATTGCATTATCTCTTATAGTTTCCGAGATATGGACTATCAATAATTTACACCTTAGGCTCTGCTTCTAACTTGGGCCCAAATTGTAAAATGGTCTTATCTATTGGCGATTTCGTTCCAATTCACATTCCAAGTAATATTCGGCATGCTAATTACATTGCCGGTTGCCAAATTGCATTATCTCTTATAGTTTCCGAGATATGGACTATCGATAAATTACACCTTAGGCTCTGCTTCTAACTTGGGCCCAAATCGTAAAATGGTCTTATCTATTGGCGATTTCGTTCCAATTCACATTCCAAGTAATATTCGGCATGCTAATTACATTGCCGGTTGCCAAATTGCATTATCTCTTATAGTTTCCGAGATATGGACTATCGATAATTTACACCTTAGGCTCTGCTTCTAACTTGGGCCCAAATTGTAAAATGGTCTTATCTATTGGCGATTTCGTTCCAATTCTCATTCCAAGTAATATTCGGCATGCTAATTACATTGCCGGTTGCCAAATTGCATTATCTCTTATAGTTTCCGAGATATGGACTATCGATAATTTACACCTTAGGCTCTGCTTCTAACTTGGGCCCAAAATGTAAAATGGTCTTATCTATTCGCGATTTCGTTCCAATTCACATTCCAAGTAATATTCGGCATGCTAATTACATTGCCGGTTGCCAAATTGTATTATCTCTTATAGTTTCCGAGATATGGACTATCGATAATTTACACCTTAGGCTCTGCTTCTAACTTGGGCCCAAATTGTAAAATGGTATTATCTATTGGCGATTTCGTTCCAATTCACATTCCAAGTAATATTCGGCATGCTAATTACATTGCCGGTTGCCAAATTGCATTATCTCTTATAGTTTCCGAGATATGGACTATCGATAATTTACACCTTAGGCTCTGCTTCTAACTTGGGCCCAAATTGTAAAATGGTCTTATCTATTGGCGATTTCGTTCCAATTCACACTCCAAGTAATATTCGGCATGCTAATTACATTGCCGGTTGCGAAATTGCATTATCTCTTATAGTTTCCGAGATATGGACTATCGATAATTTACACCTTAGGCTCTGCTTCTAACTTGGACCCAAAATGTAAAATGGTCTTATCTATTGGCGATTTCGTTCCAATTCACATTCCAAGTAATATTCGGCATGCTAATTACATTGCCGGTTGCGAAATTGCATTATCTCTTATAGTTTCCGAGATATGGACTATCAATAATTTACACCTTAGGCTCTGCTTCTAACATGGGCCCAAATTGTAAAATGGTCTTATCTATTGGCGATTTCGTTCCAATTCACATTCCAAGTAATATTCGGCATGCTAATTACATTGCCGGTTGCCAAATTGCATTATCTCTTATAGTTTCCGAGATATGGACTATCGATAAATTACACCTTAGGCTCTGCTTCTAACTTGGGCCCAAATCGTAAAATGGTCTTATCTAATGGCGATTTCGTTCCAATTCACATTCCAAGTAATATTTGGCATGCTAATTACATTGCCGGTTGCCAAATTGCATTATCTCTTATAGTTTCCGAGATATGGACTATCGATAATTTACACCTTAGGCTCTGCTTCTAACTTGGGCCCAAATTGTAAAATGGTCTTATCTATTGGCGATTTCGTTCCAATTCACACTCCAAGTAATATTCGGCATGCTAATTACATTGCCGGTTGCGAAATTGCATTATCTCTTATAGTTTCCGAGATATGGACTATCGATAATTTACACCTTAAGCTCTGCTTCTAACTTGGACCCAAAATGTAAAATGGTCTTATCTATTGGCGATTTCGTTCCAATTCACATTCCAAGTAATATTCGGCATGCTAATTACATTGCCGGTTGCGAAATTGCATTATCTCTTATAGTTTCCGAGATATGGACTATCAATAATTTACACCTTAGGCTCTGCTTCTAACTTGGGCCCAAATTGTAAAATGGTCTTATCTATTGGCGATTTCGTTCCAATTCACATTCCAAGTAATATTCGGCATGCTAATTACATTGCCGGTTGCGAAATTGCATTATCTCTTATAGTTTCCGAGATATGGACTATCAATAATTTACACCTTAGGCTCTGCTTCTAACTTGGGCCCAAATCGTAAAATGGTCTTATCTATTGGCGATTTCGTTCCAATTCACATTCCAAGTAATATTCGGCATGCTAATTACATTGCCGGTTGCCAAATTGCATTATCTCTTATAGTTTCCGAGATATGGACTATCGATAATTTACACCTTAGGCTCTGCTTCTAACTTGGGCCCAAATCGTAAAATGGTCTTATCTATTTACGATTTCGTTCCAATTCACATTCCAAGTAATATTCGGCATGCTAATTACATTGCCGGTTGCCAAATTGCATTATTCTCTTATAGTTTCCGAGATATGGACTATCGATAATTTACACCCTTAGACTCTGCTTCTAACTTGGGCCCAAATTGTAAAAATGGTCTTATCTATTGGCGATTTCGTTCCAATTCACATTCCAAGTAATATTCGGCATGCTAATTACATTGCCGGTTGCCAAATTGCATTATCTCTTATAGTTTCCGAGATATGGACTATCGATAATTTACACCTTAGGCTCTGCTTCTAACTAGGGCCCAAAATGTAAAATGGTCTTATCTATTGGCGATTTCGTTCCAATTCACATTCCAAGTAATATTCGGCATGCTAATTACATTGCCGGTTGCCAAATTGCATTATCTCTTATAGTTTCCGAGATATGGACTATCGATAATTTACACCTTAGGCTCTGCTTCTAACTTGGGCCCAAATTGTAAAATGGTATTATCTATTGGCGATTTCGTTCCAATTCACATTCCAAGTAATATTCGGCATGCTAATTACATTGCCGGTTGCCAAAATTGCATTATCTCTTATAGTTTCCGAGATATGGACTATCGATAATTTACACCTTAGGCTCTGCTTCTAACTTGGGCCCCAAATTGTAAAATGTCTTATCTATTGGCGATTTCGTTCCAATTCACACTCCAAGTAATATTCGGCATGCTAATTACATTGCCGGTTGCGAAATTACATTATCTCTTATAGTTTCCGAGATATGGACTATCGATAATTTACACCTTAGGCTCTGCTTCTAACTTGGACCCAAAATGTAAAATGGTCTTATCTATTGGCGATTTCGTTCCAATTCACATTCCAAGTAATATTCGCATGCTAATTACATTGCCGGTTGCGAAATTGCATTATCTCTTATAGTTTCCGAGATATGGACTATCAATAATTTACACCTTAGGCTCTGCTTCTAACTTGGGCCCAAATTGTAAAAATGGTCTTATCTATTGGCGATTTCGTTCCAATTCACATTCCAAGTAATATTCGCATGCTAATTACATTGCCGGTTGCCAAATTGCATTATCTCTTATAGTTTCCGAGATATGGACTATCGATAAATTACACCTTAGGCTCTGCTTCTAACTTGGGCCCAAATCGTAAAATGGTCTTATCTATTGGCGATTTCGTTCCAATTCACATTTCCAAGTAATATTCCGGCATGCTAATTACATTGCCGGTTGCCAAATTGCATTATCTCTTATAGTTTCCGAGATATGGACTATCGATAATTTACACCTTAGGCTCTGCTTCTAACTTGGGCCCAAATTGTAAAATGGTCCTTATCTATTGGCGATTTCGTTCCAATTCACATTCCAAGTAATATTCGGCATGCTAATTACATTGCCGGTTGCCAAATTGCATTATCTCTTATAGTTTCCCGAGATATGGACTATCGATAATTTACACCTTAGGCTCTGCTTTCTAACTTGGGCCCAAATTGTAAAATGGTCTTATCTATTGGCGATTTCGTTCCAATTCACATTCCAAGTAATATTCGGCATGCTAATTACATTGCCGGTTGCAAATTGAATTATCTCTTATAGTTTCCGAGATATGGACTATCGATAATTTACACCTTAGGCCTCTGCTTCTAACTTGGGCCCAAATTGTAAAATGGCCTTACCTATTGGCGATTTCGTTCCAATTCACATTCCAAGTAATATTCGGCATGCTAATTATATTGCCGGTTGCCAAATTGCATTATCTCTTATAGTTTCCGAGATATGGACTATCGATAATTTACACCTTAGGCTCTGCTTCTAACTTGGGCCCAAAATTGTAAAATGGTCTTATCTATTGGCGATTTCGTTCCAATTCACATTCCAAGTAATATTCGGCATGCTAATTACATTGTCGGTTGCCAAATTGCATTATCTCTTATAGTTTCCGAGATATGGACTCTCGATAATTTACACCTTAGGCTCTGCTTCTAACTTGGGCCCCAAATTGTAAAATGGTCTTATCTATTGGCGATTTCGTCCCAATTCACATTCCAAGGTGATATTCGGCATGCTAATTACATTGCCGGTTGCGAAAATTGCATTATCTCTTATAGTTTCCGAGATATGGACTATCCATAATTTACACCTTAGGCTCTGCTTCTAACTTGGGCCCAAATTGTAAAATGGTCTTATCTATTGGCGATTTCGTTCCAATTCACATTCCAAGTAATATTCGGCATGCTAATTACATTGCCGGTTGCCAAATTGCATTATCTCTTATAGTTTTCGAGATATGGACTATCGATAATTTACACCTTAGGCTCTGCTTCTAACTGTGGGCCCAAATTGTAAAATGGTCTTATCTATTGGCAATTTCGTTCCAATTCACACCTCCCAAGTAATATTCGGCATGCTAATTACATTGCCGGTTGCGAAATTGCATTATCTCTTATAGTTTCCGAGATATGGACTATCGATAATTTACACCTTAGGCTCTGTTTCTAACTTGGGCCCAAATTGTAAAATGGTCTTATCTATTGGCGATTTCGTTCCAATTCACATTCCAAGTAATATTCGGCATGCTAATTACATTGCCGGTTGCCAAATTGCATTATCTATTATAGTTTCCGAGATATGGACTATCGATAATTTACACCTTAGGCTCTGCTTCTAACTTGGGCCCAAATTGTAAAATGGTCTTCTCTATTGGCGATTTCGTCCCAATTCACATAGCAAGTAATATTCGGCATGCTAATTACATTGCCGTTTGCGAAATTGCATTATCTCTTATAGTTTCAGAGATATGGACTATCGATAATTTACACCTTAGGCTCTGCTTCTAACTTGGGCCCAAATTGTAAAATGGTCTTATCTATTGGCGATTTCGTTCCAATTCACATTCCAAGTAATATTCGGCATGCTAATTACATTGCCGGTTGCCAAATTGCATTATCTCTTATAGTTTCCGAGATATGGACTATCGATAATTTACACCTTAGGCTCTGATTCTAACTTGGGCCCAAATTGTAAAATGGTCTTATCTATTGGCGATTTTCGTTCCAATTCACATTCCAAGTAATATTCGGCATGCTAATTACATTGCCGGTTGCCAAATTGCATTAACTTTTATAGTTTCCGAGATATGGGACTATCGATAAGTTACACCTTAGGCTCTGCTTCTAACTTGGGGCCCAAATTGTAAAATGGTCTTATCTATTGGCGATTTCGTTCCAATTCACATTCCAAGTAATATTCGGCATGCTAATTACATTGCCGGTTGCCAAATTGCATTATCTCTTATAGTTTCCGAGATATGGACTATCGATAATTTACACCTTAGGCTCTGCTTCTAACTTGGGCCCAAATTGTAAAATGGTCTTATCTATTGGCGATTTCGTTCCCAATTCACATTCCAAGTAATATTCGGCATGCTAATTACATTGTCGGTTGCCAAATTGCATTATCTCTTATAGTTTCCGAGATATGGACTCTCGATAATTTACACCTTAGGCTCTGCTTCTAACTTGGGCCCCAAATTGTAAAAATGGTCTTATCTATTGGCGATTTCGTCCCAATTCACATTCCAAGTGATATTCGGCCATGCTAATTACATTGCCGGTTGCGAAATTGCATTATCTCTTATAGTTTCCGAGATATGGACTATCCATAATTTACACCTTAGGCTCTGCTTCTAACTTGGGCCCCAAATTGTAAAATGGTCTTATCTATTGGCGATTTCGTTCCAATTCACATTCCCAAGTAATATTCGGCATGCTAATTACATTGCCGGTTGCCAAAATTGCATTATCTCTTATAGTTTCCGAGATATGGACTATCGATAATTTACACCTTAGGCTCTGCTTCTAACTTGGGCCCAAATTGTAAAATGGTCTTATCTATTGGCGATTTCGTTCCAATTCACATTCCAAGTAATATTCGGCATGCTAATTACATTGCCGGTTGCCATAAATTGCATTATCTCTTATAGTTTCCCGAGATATGGACTATCGATAATTTACACCTTAGGCCTCTGCCTTCTAACTTGGGCCCAAATTGTAAAATGGTCTTATCTATTGGCGATTTCGTTCCAATTCACATTCCAAGTAATATTCGGCATGCTAATTACATGCGGTTGCCAAATTGCATTATCTCTTATAGTTTCCGAGATATGGACTATCGATAATTTACACCTTAGGCTCTGCTTCTAACTTGGGCCCAAATTGTAAAATGGTCTTATCTATTAGCGATTTCGTTCCAATTCACATTCCAAGTAATATTCGGCATGCTAATTACATTGCCGGTTGCCAAATTGCATTATCTCTTATAGTTTCCGAGATATGGACTATCGATAATTTACACCTTAGGCTCTGCTTTCTAACTTGGGCCCAAATTGTAAAATGGTCTTATCTATTGGCGATTTCGTTCCAATTCACATTCCAAGTAATATTCGGCAGTGCTAATTACATTGCCGGTTGCCCAAATTGCATTATCTCTTATAGTTTCCGAGATATGGACTATCGATAATTTACACCTTAGGCTCTGCTTCTAACTTGGGCCCAAATTGTAAAATGGTCTTATCTATTGGCGATTTCGTTCCAATTCACACTCCAAGTAATATTTTCGGCATGCTAATTACATTGCCGGTTGCGAAATTGCATTATCTCTTATAGTTTCCGAGATATGGACTATCGATAATTTACACCTTAGGCTCTGCTTCTAACTTGGGCCCAAATTGTAAAATGGTCTTATCTATTGGCGATTTCGTTCCAATTCACATTCCAAGTAATATTCGGGCATGCTAATTACATTGCCGGTTGCCAAATTGCATTATCTATTATAGTTTCCGAGATATGGACTATCGATAATTTACACCTTAGGCTCTGCTTCTAACTTGGGCCCCAAATTGTAAAATGGTCTTCTCTATTGGCGATTTCGTCCCAATTCACATTCAAGTAATATTCGGCATGCTAATTACATTGCCGTTTGCGAAATTTGCATTATCTCTTATAGTTTCAGAGATATGGACTATCGATAATTTACACCTTAGGCTCTGCTTCTAACTTGGGCCCAAATTGTAAAATGGTCTTATCTATTGGCGATTTCGTTTCCAATTCACATTCCAAGTAATATTCGGCATGCTAATTACATTGCCGGTTTGCCAAATTGCATTATCTCTTATAGTTTCCGAGATATGGACTATCGATAATTTACACCTTAGGCTCTGCTTCTAACTTGGGCCCAAATTGTAAAATGGTCTTATCTATTGGCGATTTCGTTCCAATTCACATTCCAAGTAATATTCGGCATGCTAATTACATTGCCGGTTGCCAAATTGCATTATCTTCTTATAGTTTCCGAGATATGGACTATCGATAATTTACACCTTAGGCTCTGCTTCTAACTTGGGCCCAAATTGTAAAATGGTCTTATCTATTGGCGATTTCGTTCCAATTCACATTCCAAGTAATATTCGGCATGCTAATTACATTGCCGGGTTGCCAAATTGCATATCTCTTATAGTTCCGAGATATGGACTATCGTTAATTTACACATAGGCTCTGCTTATAACTTGGGCCCAAATTGTAAATGGTCTTATCTATTGGCGATTTCGTTCCAATTCACATTCCAAGTAATATTCGACATGCTAATTACATTGCCGGTTGCCAAATTGCATTATCTCTTATAGTTTCCGAGATATGGACTATCGATAATTTACACCTTAGGCTCTGCTTCTAACTTGGGCCCAAATTGTAAAATGGTCTTATCTATTGGCGATTTCGTTCCAATTCACATTCCAAGTAATATTCGGCATGCTAATTACATTGCCGGTTGCCAAATTGCATTATCTCTTATAGTTTCCGAGATATGGACTATCGATAATTTACACCTTAGGCTCTGCTTCTAACTTGGGCCCAAATTGTAAAATGGTCTTATCTATTGGCGATTTCGTTCCAATTCACATTCCAAGTAATATTCGGCATGCTAATTACATTGCCGGTTGCCGAAATTGCATTATCTCTTATAGTTTCCGAGATATGGACTATCAATAATTTACACCTTAGGCCTCTGCTTCTAACTTGGCCCAAATTGTAAAAATGGTCTTATCTATTGGCGATTTCGTTCCAATTCACATTCCAAGTAATATTCGGCATGCTAATTACATTGCCGGTTGCCAAATTGCATTATCTCTTATAGTTTCCGAGATATGGACTATCGATAATTTACACCTTAGGCTCTGCTTCTAACTTGGGCCCAAATTGTAAAATGGTCTTATCTATTGGCGATTTCGTTCCAATTCACATTCCAAGTAATATTCGGCATGCTAATTACATTGCCGGTTGCCAAATTGCATTATCTCTTATAGTTTCCGAGATATGGACTATCGATAATTTACACCTTAGGCCTCTGCTTCTAACTTGGGCCCAAATTGTAAAATGGTCTTATCTATTGGCGATTTCGTTCCAATTCACATTCCAAGTAATATTCGGCATGCTAATTACATTGCCGGTTGCCAAATTGCATTATCTCTTATAGTTTCCGAGATATGGACTATCGATAATTTTACACCTTAGGCTCTGCTTCTAACTTGGGCCCAAATTGTAAAATGGTCTTATCTATTGGCGATTTCGTTCCAATTCACATTCCAAGTAATATTCGCATGCTAATTACATTGCCGGTTGCCAAATTGCATTATCTCTTATAGTTTCCGAGATATGGACTATCGATAATTTACACCTTAGGCTCTGCTTCTAACTTGGGCCCAAATTGTAAAATGGTCTTATCTATTGGCGATTTCGTTCCAATTCACATTCCAAGTAATATTCGGCATGCTAATTACATTGCCGGTTGCCAAATTGCATTATCTCTTATAGTTTCCGAGATATGGACTATCGATAATTTACACCTTAGGCTCTGCTTCTAACTTGGGCCCAAATTGTAAAATGGTCTTATCTATTGGCGATTTCGTTCCAATTCACATTCCAAGTAATATTCGGCATGCTAATTACATTGCCGGTTGCCAAATTGCATTATCTCTTATAGTTTCCGAGATATGGACTATCGATAATTTACACCTTAGGCTCTGCTTCTAACTTGGGCCCAAATTGTAAAATGGTCTTATCTATTGGCGATTTCGTTCCAATTCACATTCCAAGTAATATTCGGCATGCTAATTACATTGCCGGTTGCCAAATTGCATTATCTCTTATAGTTTCCGAGATATGGACTATCGATAATTTACACCTTAGGCTCTGCTTCTAACTTGGGCCCAAATTGTAAAATGGTCTTATCTATTGGCGATTTCGTTCAATTCACATTCCAAGTAATATTCGGCATGCTAATTACATTGCCGGTTGCCAAATTGCATTATCTCTTATAGTTTCCGAGATATGGACTATCGATAATTACACTTAGGCTCTGCTTCTAACTTGGGCCCAAATTGTAAAATGGTCTTATCTATTGTCGAATTT